>NW_026776725.1:300000-455116 GCF_030936135.1 Gavia stellata | reverse complement strand
TGGTGCCGGTGAATGTACCGCTCCGTCGACGTTAATCTGGTCTGCCATTCATGCCAGTGACGTATGTGTGCACGGTCTTGCAGGCTAAGCAGCCTGGAGGAGTCTCACGATCACTAGCCCTTGTTCTCGTGGGGGACTTCAACTTGCCAGATGTCTGCTGGAAATACAATGCGGCCGAGAGGAAAGAGCTAGGAGGTTCCTGGAGCGTGTGGAAGAGAACTTCCTGACACAGCTGGCGAGTGAGCCAACGAGGGAAGGCGCCCCGCTGGACCTGTTCTTTGTGAAACGAGAAGGACTGGTGGGGGATGCGACGGTGGGGGGCCACCTCGGGCATAGCAATGAGGAAATGAGAGAGTTTTCGATTCATGAGCAGAAAGGAGGGGGGTGAGCAGAAGTGCTACCTTGGACTGCCGGCGGGCTGGCTTTGGCCTCTTTAGGAGCCTGGTGGACAGAGCCCCTTGGCAGGCAGTCCTGAAAGGCAAAGGAGTCCAGGAAGGCGGCACACTCTTCAAGAAGGAAGTCTTAAAGGCGCAGGAGCAGGCCGTCCCCATGTGCCGCAATACGAGCTGGCAGGGAAGAAGAGCGGCCTGGTTGAACAGAGAGCTTTGGATGGAACTCAGGAAAAAAGAGAGAGTTTATGACCTTTGAAGAAGGGGCAGGCAACTCAGGAGGACTACAAGGATGTTGTGAGGTTTTGCAGCGAGAAAATCAGAAGGGCCAAAGCCCAACTAGACCTTAACCTGGCGACTGCCATAAAAGACAACCAAAAATGTTTCTCTAAATACATTAGCGACAAAAGGAGGCCTAAGGAGACTCTTCACCCTTTACCGGACGCGGGGGGAAACATAGTGACAAAGGATGACGAAAAGGCTGAGGTACTTCATGCCGCCTTTGCCTCAGTCTTTCAGAGTAAGACCAGTTGTTCTCCAGCTACCCAGCCCCCTGAGCTGGAAGATAGGGGCGGGGAGCAGAATGAAGCCCCCACAATCCAAGGAGAAATGGCTAGCGACCTGCTACACCACTCTAGACACCCACAAGTCGATGGGATGGGATGGGATGGGATCCACCCATGGGCACTGAGGGAGCTGGCGGAAGCGCTCACCAAGCCACTTCCCGTCATCTACCAGCAGTCCTGGCTAACCGGGGAGGTCCCAGCGGACCGAAGGTTAGCAAATGTGATGCCCGTCTTCAAGAAGGGCCGGCCAGACGATCCGGGGAACTACAGGCCTCTCAGCCTGACCTCGGTGTCGGGGAAGATTATGGAGCGGATCATCTTGAGTGCCATCGCGCGGCATGTAGAGGACAACCAGCCCATCAGGCCCAGTCAGCATGGCTTTATGAAAGGCAGGTCCTGCCTGACTAACCTGATCTCCTTCTGTGACAAAGTGCCCCCGTTTAGCGGACGAGGGAAAGCCTGTGGATATAGTCTACTTAGAATTTAGTAAAGCCATTGACACCGTTTCCCACAGCATTGTCCTGGAGAAACTGGCTGCTCACGGCTTGGACGGGCGTACTCTTTGCTGGGTGAAAAACTGGCTGGATGGCCAGGCCCAAAGGGTTGTGGTGAATGGAGTTAAATGCGGTTGGCGGCCGGTCACAAGTGGTGTTCCCCAGGGCTCGGTACTTGGGCCGGTCTTGTTTAATACCTTTATCAAGGACCTGGACAAGAGGATCGAGTGCACCCTCAGTAAGTTTGCAGGCGACACCGAGTTGGGCGGGTGTGTTGATCTGCTGGAGGGTAGGAAGGCTCTTCAGAGGGAGCTGGACAGGCTGGGTGGATGGGCCGAGGCCAGTTGTATGAGGTTCAACAAGGCCAAGTGCCGAGTCCTACACTTGGGTCGCAACAATCCTGTGCAACGCTACAGGCTTGGGACGAGTGGCTGGAAAGCAGCCTGGTGGAAGAGGACCTGGGAGTGCTGATTGGCAGCCGGCCCAATATGAGCCAGCAGTGTGCGCATGTGGCCAAGAAGGCCAATAGCACCCCGACTTGTATCAGAAAGAGTGTGGCCAGCAGGACTAGGGAAGCAATTGTACCTTTGTACTCAGCACTGGTGAGGCCTCAGCGTGAATGCTGTGTTCAGTTTTGGGCCCCTCACGACAAGAAAAGACATTGAGGTGCTGGAGCGTGCTCAGAGAAGGGCAATGAAACTGGTGAAGGGTCTGGAGCACAAGTCTTGTGAGGAGCGGTTGAGAGAGCTGGGCTTGTTTAGCCTGGAGAAGAGGAGGCTCAGGGGAGACCTTATCGCTCTCTACAACTAACTGAAAGGAGGGTGTAGAGAGGTGGCTGCCGGTCTCTTCTCCCACCTGGCAAGTGATAGGACAAGAGGAAATGGCCGCAAGTTGCACCAGGGGAGTTTTAGATCGGATATTGGAAAAACTCCTTCTCTGAAAGGGTTCTCAGACATTGGAACAAGCTGCCCAGGGAGGTGGTTGGATCACCATCCCTGGAGGTATTTAAAAGACGTGTGGATGAGGCGCTTAGGGGCATGGTTTAGTGGTGGACTTAGCAGGGGTTAGGTTTACGGTTGGACTTGATGGTCTTGAAGGTCTTTTCCAACCTAAACCATTCCATGATTCTATGATTCTACGCCTGAAGGGCCTCGAGAGCAGCTCTTCCACTTTCAGACAGAGCCTGCCCAGTCATCCCAGGGACCAGGTTGTGCACTCAGCTGTGTGCCTTACGGCAATTCCCACAAGCCAGGATGGCAGCAGGAAGCCCCCGCACCTTTCACGAGCTTTGAGGCTGCCATTCTTCAAGCCAATGCTCTCTAGCCTCCAGGGACCTAGCCCCGCTCAGCAAATGCAACGCACGGGGCTGGCTCCTGCTTTCCTCCCCGTGACTGCCCCGCACTCCAGCATGGGAGCAAGGCTCCACTATACAGCTGTAGAAGGTAGACTGATGAGATGAGGCTGACACAGGGCTTACCAAAGCCATGGATGTCGTGGTTTAACCCCAGCTGGCAACTAAGAACCACACAGCCGCTTGCTCGCTCCCCCAAGGTAGGATGGGGGTGAGAATCGGAGAGGGTAAAAGTGAGAAAACTCGCGCGCGTGAGATAAAGACGGTTTAATAGGTGAAGCAAAAACTACGCAGGCAAGCAAAGCCAAACCAGGAACTCATTCACTACTTCCCATCGGCAGGCAGGTGTTCAGCCGGTGTTCAGCCATGGCCAGGAAAGCAGGGCTCCATCACGCGTAACGGTTACTTGGGAAGACAAACGCCATCACTCCGCATGTCCCTCCCTTCCTTCTTCTTCCCCCCAGCTTTATATGCTGAGCATGATGTCCTATGGTATGGAATATCCCTTTGGTCAGTTGGGGTCAGCTGTCCCAGCTGTGTCGCCTCCCAACTTTTTGAGCACCCCCAGCCTAGTCGTTGGTGGGGGCGGTGTGAGAAGCAGAAAAGGCCTTGACTCTGTGTAAGCACTGCTTAGCAGTAACTAAAACATCCCTGCTTTATCAACACTGTTTCCAGCACAAATCCAAAACACAGCCCCATACTAGCTACTACAAAGAAAATTAACTCTACCCCAGCCAAAACCAGCACAATGGAGAATGGCGTGTGGTGCTGAGAGCGGGAGCATCCTTCTCTGGCTAGAGCCCAAAATTGCGTGTCCTTGGCCACGCGTACCAGGGGCCACAACTGCCCTTGTCGGTGTTGGCCCAGAACAGCAACGTAACTCATAGACAGCAAGGACAGGAAGCCTGCCAGAGGCTGTTGCTGTGGCTGACGTAGCCAGGGTGGCCTGCGCTGCATCTGCGTTTCACTGGGCTTTCTGCGGGAAGGCTGACACTGCTTGGGTACGCCTGCCTCAGTTGGCTTGCACATCACTGCTTGCCTGCCACGCCTGTAACCAGATAAGCTCTTCAACACCCAAGTATGTGCATCCTGCCCGCAGTAGCTGCCTTCTCTGGCACATACGTGTTTTGGGAAGGACGTGGTGGCAAACGGCTGCAGAGAGCAGGGTGGCAGTGAACTTCCCAAAGAGGCTATGATGCCCCACTTGTTTTTTTCCTGCCAGCTGTTAGCAGGCAGTGCTCGGAGGCAGGCGCTGCTGCCTGCCACGGGGCCTGCACGCCTTCATCCCACAAGCACAGCATTCAGTGCTGGTGGTGGGGGGGGAGTGTGTCGGGGCTGTCCGCTGCCAGCTTCTGCCTGCCCTCCTGCTTGGAACACACCCATGTTGCCCCCCCCTGCCCCAAGAGGCCACCGCGCCCAGCACCCGGAACCAGCGGCTCTGTGACATCAGCCCCGGGACCAAGGGCACCGCGGGCAACGTGAGTACTGCGGGCACTACGTCGGTTGCCGCACTGGTGGCGACGAGCTCTCCGTTCTTGCAGCTGCCACGTGTTGCTGGCAGCGATGAATTTGCTCCCCCTCTTCCTCCTACTGGCCCTGTGCTGGCCTGCGCACGGCACGTGGGACACCTGTGGGTAAGTAAGTGGCCCAAGGCTCCGGCAGGGAGCTTGGGCAACCCTTATGAGCTTCACTGGAGGGTGCCCACTCCTCCCCCGTGGCCACGCCAGAGTTTCCTGAACCCCATTTGGGAACCTCAGTTCCTTGCCAGCACCCATGCTGCTGGCACAACTGGCCTGCGGGGATAAAGCAGAAACGGGCGGATGCACGCACGCCCCACGGGCTTCCCCGGCCTTGCTGTCCACGCAACGCCTTGTGGGGAGGGAAGACGGCTCACCTTCAGCCTGAAGAGCAGCAAGCCATCGAGCAGGACGGTAATGAGTTTCTGTTTCCAGAGGGACCTGCGGGCTCCGGCCCATGGCTTCTCACCACGGCATGTCGCGCATCGTGGGTGGCACAGATGCCCCGCCAGGGTCCTGGCCCTGGATCGTCAGCATCCAGGATCCCTGGAAAACAGGCACGGGGCATACGTGCGGAGGGTCCCTCATCAGCCCACAGTGGGTCCTCACAGCAGCCCACTGCTTCACTGAGGCCAGGTAAGGAGGACCAGGGGACGGGGATATCCCCACAACACTAGCAGGTGCCCTGTCCGCAGCACCGCGTGCTACTCCCATCCCGTCTCCTTGCAGTCTGCCCGGTGCCTGGGCACCGCAGAGCCCAGCTGAGAGACTGCTCAGGAGAAGGCTGGGCTTGTGCCACTGCTTCCTAGCAGCCTCCAGCTCAACATTCCTTGTGCCTAAGGCGTGCCAGGGCACTCGCCGCCTCCCTAGCGCGGCTTTCCCCTCTCCCTTGTGGAGCAGAAGGCAGGGAACTGCCGGGCTGCTGCAGCACATGGCTCCGCTCCCTCTGACCCCTCTCTCCCTCTGCCTTCCAGGCACATCGCCATGTGGCGCGTGGTGATCGGGGCCACCCGGTTGACTCAGCTGGGCCCTGAGGCCCAAGTGCGCAATATCAGGCGGCTACTGGTTCACGAGCACTACAGCAATATCACGCAGAGGAACGACATCGCCCTGCTGGAACTGGACCAGCCTGTCCAGTGCGGCTACTCCGTACAGCTTGCCTGTGTGCCCGATGCCTCGCTCAGAGTGTCAAAGCTGACAACCTGCTACGTCAGCGGCTGGGGTTCCACGACTGAAAGAGGTGAGTTCCCAAAAACGTACTCGTGTCCTGAGCGCAAGCTTGGCACGCTGGGGAGACGGGTTGGGCTTCCTGAGAGCAGAGGCGAAAGCCAGAGTCAGGCTGTGGGGACGCATGCCTCTAGAGAGATGGGCCTGAGCCATTCCCCAAAGCGAGACAGAAGGGGACCACCGGTACAGTGCCTTCAAGGTGCAAAGCCAAGCCCTAGGGAAGGGCTTCGCCCAGACAGGGGAGGAGGAATGGCAACGAGCTGCCTGCTGTTAATTCCCTCCTGTGCTCACAGCTGGAGGATCGACTGATGTCCTGCAGGAGGCCAAGGTCCGCCTCATTGATGTCAACCTCTGTAACAGCAGCGGGTGGTACAGAGGGGCCATCCACACCCACAACCTGTGTGCTGGCTATGCGCAGGGTGGCATCGACACCTGCCAGGTAGGAGCGTGCTACGAGTCAAGCCCCAGCAGCACAGGCAGCCCTCTCACAACCGCCCCGCACGTACCCCGGCGCGTGCTTTGCCTGGCAAGTCACCCTCCCACCGCTGGGTCCCCACCGCTCTTGGGGCTGACCTCCCCTTCCCCACCTGCAGCTCCTTGCCCAGCGCCCCCCTTGCCCCAGAGGCCTGCGACTCTGCCCACAAAGCCCATCCAGTGCTCTTGGCAGCCCACCGGTCCACATCCCAAGCCTGCAACATCTGCGTTCCACACGTGCAGGGTCACTGTGCAGAGATGAGAGAGAGCCCTCCCTCCCTTACACGCCCACGACCCCCTCCCACACAAGCTTCTGTAGGCCCTGGCACCTGAGCGGGGTCTTTCTGTGCCGCAGAGTACAGCTCTGGCAGGTGCTGTGAGAGAGAAGGAGCCAGCCGTAGTGCTGACAGAGGCCACCCAACAGTACCTTCGTCCTCTCTCCTCCACTGCAGGGTGACAGCGGTGGTCCTCTCGTCTGCAAAGATAACAATGCAGACTACTTCTGGCTCGTTGGAGTCACCAGCTGGGGGAAAGGCTGCGCGAGAGCAAGACGGCCCGGAGTCTACACCTCCACGCAGCACTTTTACGGCTGGATCCTGGCACAGATGGGACTGCGCTCAGCAGTAACAGCTACTCCAATGCCACAGCCAGTCTTCACCTCAAGCCCCTTTCAGAGGCCAAGGCCGATACCAACGGAATTGGGCAGGTTTCCACCCTGCCCATTTCCACTCCAGAAGCTGGTGCAATTCTTTACTCGGGTGCAGGAGCTCCTGCAGTTCCTAAGGGGGACAAAGGCCTGAGCAGCACGATGGACAGGATCCAGTGCAGCCGGCAGCGTTCCACCGCCATTTCCTTCTGGGACGCTGCCTGCTGACCCAAAGGCAGCCTCAGTGCCAAAGGCCTGCTCTGTCCCGCCCACGCTCCTCCGAGTGCACGCAGGTGCTGAAGCTGACTCAGGTCTTCCAATAAAGTTGCCAATTTTCACAGCTAACCATGCTTCAGTCCGATTCAGTCTCCTGTGCGAGGCAAGGACTTCCACACCTGGCGCCTGCAAAAGGAGGCTGCAGGCAGTCAAGTAGGGCACAAAGGGAAAGAGCCACTCAAAAGGGCTGAAACCGTGCCTGGTCAGAGAGGAGGGTGCTCAGAGCCACCGTGAGATGGAGAAGACTGGCACGCTGAGGCTAGAACGAGGACAGGAAAAAAATGATGGGAGATGCAGATGACTGGGGGTGTGCATTAAGGCACACAAGCTGACGACTAGGGCCTGGAGTAAGCCTTAGCTCACTGAACGGCCTGTGCGAAACTCCTGAGCGTGACAAGAGAAATTGCTGACCGTAGCGAACAGACTGAGCAGCTGACAGGAGTTAGAGTGCCACGAGGAAGAGCCAGATTTCACGGGTAGCTAAGGGGGATTGATGTGAGAGGTGGCCCCACTTCACAGATAATTGAAGGGAGAGTTGGGCTCATTTTGGGGAGAGGAATCTGGCAGGGCCAGCAGTACCCAGGAAACCCCATCCATCAGTAATGCTGTGGAAGTCCGAGGTGACCTAGCTAAGAACACCTGCAACACCAAATCCGTTCACAGATGTAGCAAACCTGGGAGCAAGGGGGGAAAACCAAGCGGGACTAGGTCCCTTGTTTGGGAGGAGGCAAGGGCAGAGAAGGAGGAGTTGAGGAAGATGAGGGGGATGTATAAGCACAGAAAATGGAGAGAAGGGGGTGGGGGAGGGGAACCCAGGAGCTAGTCGCGCTTAAGACAACTTGTTTGCTTCTTTGACTCAGCCCTGCGCCTAATCCCCACAGTCCGTCCTACCTTCTTTCTGAGAGCGCTCCCAAATCCTTTTCTGTGTGGCCTCACTCTGTACCCAGTGTGGGGGTGGGTCCAGGGGCCTGGCTGCTAGCAATGGCAGAAGGGAACTCCGGTCATAGGGAGCCAGCGGTTGGAGACACCGAGTGTCTAGGGCCAGCTGCTGGTGGGAGTGCTGGGTGCGGGTGCAAGTCGCTCTTGAGCTTGAAGCTGGACTAGTTCACGCGCGAGAGGAGATACAGGTCTGGAAAGACCCAAGGTCTGGGCCAATCACTGGGTAAGTAGTTTGACATCCAGCCACAGATTTTAATTGAACTTAGTTCCCTTGCTGGTCTTTAAGGCACCCATGAACATGCTGTGCTTGCAAATCTAGGGAGTGGGGTGTGTGTGTGTGTTTCACTACTGAACATCA
This sequence comes from Gavia stellata, assembly GCF_030936135.1. NCBI lineage: Eukaryota > Metazoa > Chordata > Aves > Gaviiformes > Gaviidae > Gavia > Gavia stellata. Next base: position 446,879 of record NW_026776725.1, on the reverse strand, counting down.
GTCCTGATCAGCTGGAGAGGAAGACAAGGACTGGGTTGTGCTTCCTGTGTTAAGCGGGTGCCGGTGAATGTACCGCTCCGTCGACGTTAATCTGGTCTGCCATTCATGCCAGTGACGTATGTGTGCACGGTCTTGCAGGCTAAGCAGCCTGGAGGAGTCTCACGATCACTAGCCCTTGTTCTCGTGGGGGACTTCAACTTGCCAGATGTCTGCTGGAAATACAATGCGGCCGAGAGGAAAGAGCCTAGGAGGTTCCTGGAGCGTGTGGAAGAGAACTTCCTGACACAGCTGGCGAGTGAGCCAACGAGGGAAGGCGCCCCGCTGGACCTGTTCTTTGTGAAACGAGAAGGACTGGTGGGGGATGCGACGGTGGGGGGCCACCTCGGGCATAGCAATGAGGAAATGAGAGAGTTTTCGATTCATGAGCAGAAAGGAGGGGGGTGAGCAGAAGTGCTACCTTGGACTGCCGGCGGGCTGGCTTTGGCCTCTTTAGGAGCCTGGTGGACAGAGCCCCTTGGCAGGCAGTCCTGAAAGGCAAAGGAGTCCAGGAAGGCGGCACACTCTTCAAGAAGGAAGTCTTAAAGGCGCAGGAGCAGGCCGTCCCCATGTGCCGCAATACGAGCTGGCAGGGAAGAAGAGCGGCCTGGTTGAACAGAGAGCTTTGGATGGAACTCAGGAAAAAAGAGAGAGTTTATGACCTTTGAAGAAGGGGCAGGCAACTCAGGAGGACTACAAGGATGTTGTGAGGTTTTGCAGCGAGAAAATCAGAAGGGCCAAAGCCCAACTAGACCTTAACCTGGCGACTGCCATAAAAGACAACCAAAAATGTTTCTCTAAATACATTAGCGACAAAAGGAGGCCTAAGGAGACTCTTCACCCTTTACCGGACGCGGGGGGAAACATAGTGACAAAGGATGACGAAAAGGCTGAGGTACTTCATGCCGCCTTTGCCTCAGTCTTTCAGAGTAAGACCAGTTGTTCTCCAGCTACCCAGCCCCCTGAGCTGGAAGATAGGGGCGGGGAGCAGAATGAAGCCCCCACAATCCAAGGAGAAATGGCTAGCGACCTGCTACACCACTCTAGACACCCACAAGTCGATGGGATGGGATGGGATGGGATCCACCCATGGGCACTGAGGGAGCTGGCGGAAGCGCTCACCAAGCCACTTCCCGTCATCTACCAGCAGTCCTGGCTAACCGGGGAGGTCCCAGCGGACCGAAGGTTAGCAAATGTGATGCCCGTCTTCAAGAAGGGCCGGCCAGACGATCCGGGGAACTACAGGCCTCTCAGCCTGACCTCGGTGTCGGGGAAGATTATGGAGCGGATCATCTTGAGTGCCATCGCGCGGCATGTAGAGGACAACCAGCCCATCAGGCCCAGTCAGCATGGCTTTATGAAAGGCAGGTCCTGCCTGACTAACCTGATCTCCTTCTGTGACAAAGTGCCCCGTTTAGCGGACGAGGGAAAGCCTGTGGATATAGTCTACTTAGAATTTAGTAAAGCCATTGACACCGTTTCCCACAGCATTGTCCTGGAGAAACTGGCTGCTCACGGCTTGGACGGGCGTACTCTTTGCTGGGTGAAAAACTGGCTGGATGGCCAGGCCCAAAGGGTTGTGGTGAATGGAGTTAAATGCGGTTGGCGGCCGGTCACAAGTGGTGTTCCCCAGGGCTCGGTACTTGGGCCGGTCTTGTTTAATACCTTTATCAAGGACCTGGACAAGAGGATCGAGTGCACCCTCAGTAAGTTTGCAGGCGACACCGAGTTGGGCGGGTGTGTTGATCTGCTGGAGGGTAGGAAGGCTCTTCAGAGGGAGCTGGACAGGCTGGGTGGATGGGCCGAGGCCAGTTGTATGAGGTTCAACAAGGCCAAGTGCCGAGTCCTACACTTGGGTCGCAACAATCCTGTGCAACGCTAGAGGCTTGGGACGAGTGGCTGGAAAGCAGCCTGGTGGAAGAGGACCTGGGAGTGCTGATTGGCAGCCGGCCCAATATGAGCCAGCAGTGTGCGCATGTGGCCAAGAAGGCCAATAGCACCCCGACTTGTATCAGAAAGAGTGTGGCCAGCAGGACTAGGGAAGCAATTGTACCTTTGTACTCAGCACTGGTGAGGCCTCAGCGTGAATGCTGTGTTCAGTTTTGGGCCCCTCACGACAAGAAAAGACATTGAGGTGCTGGAGCGTGCTCAGAGAAGGGCAATGAAACTGGTGAAGGGTCTGGAGCACAAGTCTTGTGAGGAGCGGTTGAGAGAGCTGGGCTTGTTTAGCCTGGAGAAGAGGAGGCTCAGGGGAGACCTTATCGCTCTCTACAACTAACTGAAAGGAGGGTGTAGAGAGGTGGCTGCCGGTCTCTTCTCCCACCTGGCAAGTGATAGGACAAGAGGAAATGGCCGCAAGTTGCACCAGGGGAGTTTTAGATCGGATATTGGAAAAACTCCTTCTCTGAAAGGGTTCTCAGACATTGGAACAAGCTGCCCAGGGAGGTGGTTGGATCACCATCCCTGGAGGTATTTAAAAGACGTGTGGATGAGGCGCTTAGGGGCATGGTTTAGTGGTGGACTTAGCAGGGTTAGGTTTACGGTTGGACTTGATGGTCTTGAAGGTCTTTTACAACCTAAACCATTCCATGATTCTATGATTCTACGCCTGAAGGGCCTTGAGAGCAGCTCTTCCACTTTCAGACAGAGCCTGCCCCATCATCCCAGGGACCAGGTTGTGCACTCAGCTGTGTGCCTTACGGCAATTCCCACAAGCCAGGATGGCAGCAGGAAGCCCCCGCACCTTTCACGAGCTTTGAGGCTGCCATTCTTCAAGCCAATGCTCTCTAGCCTCCAGGGACCTAGCCCCGCTCAGCAAATGCAACGCACGGGGCTGGCTCCTGCTTTCCTCCCGTGACTGCCCCGCACTCCAGCATGGGAGCAAGGCTCCACTATACAGCTGTAGAAGGTAGACTGATGAGATGAGGCTGACACAGGGCTTACCAAAGCCATGGATGTCGTGGTTTAACCCCAGCTGGCAACTAAGAACCACACAGCCGCTTGCTCGCTCCCCCAAGGTAGGATGGGGGTGAGAATCGGAAGGGTAAAAGTGAGAAAACTCGCGCACTGAGATAAAGACGGTTTAATAGGTGAAGCAAAAACTACGCAGGCAAGCAAAGCCAAACCAGGAACTCATTCACTACTTCCCATCGGCAGGCAGGTGTTCAGCCGGTGTTCAGCCATGGCCAGGAAAGCAGGGCTCCATCACACGTAACGGTTACTTGGGAAGACAAACGCCATCACTCCGCATGTCCCTCCCTTCCTTCTTCTTCCCCCAGCTTTATATGCTGAGCATGATGTCCTATGGTATGGAATATCCCTTTGGTCAGTTGGGGTCAGCTGTCCCAGCTGTGTCGCCTCCCAACTTTTTGAGCACCCCCAGCCTAGTCGTTGGTGGGGCGGTGTGAGAAGCAGAAAAGGCCTTGACTCTGTGTAAGCACTGCTTAGCAGTAACTAAAACATCCCTGCTTTATCAACACTGTTTCCAGCACAAATCCAAAATACAGCCCCATACTAGCTACCACAAAGAAAATTAGCTCTACCCCAGCCAAAACCAGCACAATGGAGAATGACGTGTGGTGCTGAGAGCGGGAGCATCCTTCTCTGGCTAGAGCCCAAAATTGCGTGTCCTTGGCCACGCGTACCAGGGGCCACAACTGCCCTTGTCGGTGTTGGCCCAGAACAGCAACGTAACTCATAGACAGCAAGGACAGGAAGCCTGCCAGAGGCTGTTGCTGTGGCTGACGTAGCCAGGGTGGCCTGCGCTGCATCTGCGTTTCACTGGGCTTTCTGCGGGAAGGCTGACACTGCTTGGGTACGCCTGCCTCAGTTGGCTTGCACATCACTGCTTGCCTGCCACGCCTGTAACCAGATAAGCTCTTCAACACCCAAGTATGTGCATCCTGCCCGCAGTAGCTGCCTTCTCTGGCACATACGTGTTTTGGGAAGGACGTGGTGGCAAACGGCTGCAGAGAGCAGGGTGGCAGTGAACTTCCCAAAGAGGCTATGATGCCCCACTTGTTTTTTTCCTGCCAGCTGTTAGCAGGCAGTGCTTGGAGGCAGGCGCTGCTGCCTGCCACGGGGCCTGCACGCCTTCATCCCACAAGCACAGCATTCAGTGCTGGTGGTGGGGGGGGAGTGTGTCGGGGCTGTCCGCTGCCAGCTTCTGCCTGCCCTCCTGCTTGGAACACACCCATGTTGCCCCCCCTGCCCCAAGAGGCCACCGCGCCCAGCACCCGGAACCAGCGGCTCTGTGACATCAGCCCCGGGACCAAGGGCACCGCGGGCAACGTGAGTACTGCGGGCACTACGTCGGTTGCCGCACTGGTGGCGACGAGCTCTCCGTTCTTGCAGCTGCCACGTGTTGCTGGCAGCGATGAATTTGCTCCCCCTCTTCCTCCTACTGGCCCTGTGCTGGCCTGCGCACGGCACGTGGGACACCTGTGGGTAAGTAAGTGGCCCAAGGCTCCGGCAGGGAGCTTGGGCAACCCTTATGAGCTTCACTGGAGGGTGCCCACTCCTCCCCCGTGGCCACGCCAGAGTTTCCTGAACCCCATTTGGGAACCTCAGTTCCTTGCCAGCACCCATGCTGCTGGCACAACTGGCCTGCGGGGATAAAGCAGAAACGGGCGGATGCACGCACGCCCCACGGGCTTCCCCGGCCTTGCTGTCCACGCAACGCCTTGTGGGGAGGGAAGACGGCTCACCTTCAGCCTGAAGAGCAGCAAGCCATCGAGCAGGACGGTAATGAGTTTCTGTTTCCAGAGGGACCTGCGGGCTCCGGCCCATGGCTTCTCACCACGGCATGTCGCGCATCGTGGGTGGCACAGATGCCCCGCCAGGGTCCTGGCCCTGGATCGTCAGCATCCAGGATCCCTGGAAAACAGGCACGGGGCATACGTGCGGAGGGTCCCTCATCAGCCCACAGTGGGTCCTCACAGCAGCCCACTGCTTCACTGAGGCCAGGTAAGGAGGACCAGGGGACGGGGATATCCCCACAACACTAGCAGGTGCCCTGTCCGCAGCACCGCGTGCTACTCCCATCCCGTCTCCTTGCAGTCTGCCCGGTGCCTGGGCACCGCAGAGCCCAGCTGAGAGACTGCTCAGGAGAAGGCTGGGCTTGTGCCACTGCTTCCTAGCAGCCTCCAGCTCAACATTCCTTGTGCCTAAGGCGTGCCAGGGCACTCGCCGCCTCCCTAGCGCGGCTTTCCTCTCTCCCTTGTGGAGCAGAAGGCAGGGAACTGCCGGGCTGCTGCAGCACATGGCTCCGCTCCCTCTGACCCCTCTCTCCCTCTGCCTTCCAGGCACATCGCCATGTGGCGCGTGGTGATCGGGGCCACCCGGTTGACTCAGCTGGGCCCTGAGGCCCAAGTGCGCAATGTCAGGCGGCTACTGGTTCACGAGCACTACAGCAATATCACGCAGAGGAACGACATCGCCCTGCTGGAACTGGACCAGCCTGTCCAGTGCGGCTACTCCGTACAGCTTGCCTGTGTGCCCGATGCCTCGCTCAGAGTGTCAAAGCTGACAACCTGCTACGTCAGCGGCTGGGGTTCCACGACTGAAAGAGGTGAGTTCCCAAAAACGTACTCGTGTCCTGAGCGCAAGCTTGGCACGCTGGGGAGACGGGTTGGGCTTCCTGAGAGCAGAGGCGAAAGCCAGAGTCAGGCTGTGGGGACGCATGCCTCTAGAGAGATGGGCCTGAGCCATTCCCCAAAGCGAGACAGAAGGGGACCACCGGTACAGTGCCTTCAAGGTGCAAAGCCAAGCCCTAGGGAAGGGCTTCGCCCAGACAGGGGAGGAGGAATGGCAACGAGCTGCCTGCTGTTAATTCCCTCCTGTGCTCACAGCTGGAGGATCGACTGATGTCCTGCAGGAGGCCAAGGTCCGCCTCATTGATGTCAACCTCTGTAACAGCAGCGGGTGGTACAGAGGGGCCATCCACACCCACAACCTGTGTGCTGGCTATGCGCAGGGTGGCATCGACACCTGCCAGGTAGGAGCGTGCTACGAGTCAAGCCCCAGCAGCACAGGCAGCCCTCTCACAACCGCCCCGCACGCACCCCGGCGCGTGCTTTGCCTGGCAAGTCACCCTCCCACCGCTGGGTCCCCACCGCTCTTGGGGCTGACCTCCCCTTCCCCACCTGCAGCTCCTTGCCCAGCGCCCCCCTTGCCCCAGAGGCCTGCGACTCTGCCCACAAAGCCCATCCAGTGCTCTTGGCAGCCCACCGGTCCACATCCCAAGCCTGCAACATCTGCGTTCCACACGTGCAGGGTCACTGTGCAGAGATGAGAGAGAGCCCTCCCTCCCTTACACGCCCACGACCCCCTCCCACACAAGCTTCTGTAGGCCCTGGCACCTGAGCGGGGTCTTTCTGTGCCGCAGAGTACAGCTCTGGCAGGTGCTGTGAGAGAGAAGGAGCCAGCCGTAGTGCTGACAGAGGCCACCCAACAGTACCTTCGTCCTCTCTCCTCCACTGCAGGGTGACAGCGGTGGTCCTCTCGTCTGCAAAGATAACAATGCAGACTACTTCTGGCTCGTTGGAGTCACCAGCTGGGGGAAAGGCTGCGCGAGAGCAAGACGGCCCGGAGTCTACACCTCCACGCAGCACTTTTACGGCTGGATCCTGGCACAGATGGGACTGCGCTCAGCAGTAACAGCTACTCCAATGCCACAGCCAGTCTTCACCTCAAGCCCCTTTCAGAGGCCAAGGCCGATACCAACGGAATTGGGCAGGTTTCCACCCTGCCCATTTCCACTCGAGAAGCTGGTGCAATTCTTTACTCGGGTGCAGGAGCTCCTGCAGTTCCTAAGGGGGACAAAGGCCTGAGCAGCACGATGGACAGGATCCAGTGCAGCCGGCAGCGTTCCACCGCCATTTCCTTCTGGGACGCTGCCTGCTGACCCAAAGGCAGCCTCAGTGCCAAAGGCCTGCTCTGTCCCGCCCACGCTCCTCCGAGTGCACGCAGGTGCTGAAGCTGACTCAGGTCTTCCAATAAAGTTGCCAATTTTCACAGCTAACCATGCTTCAGTCCGATTCAGTCTCCTGTGCGAGGCAAGGACTTCCACACCTGGCGCCTGCAAAAGGAGGCTGCAGGCAGTCAAGTAGGGCACAAAGGGAAAGAGCCACTCAAAAGGGCTGAAACCGTGCCTGGTCAGAGAGGAGGGTGCTCAGAGCCACCGTGAGATGGAGAAGACTGGCACGCTGAGGCTAGAACGAGGACAGGAAAAAAATGATGGGAGATGCAGATGACTGGGGGTGTGCATTAAGGCACACAAGCTGACGACTAGGGCCTGGCGTAAGCCTTAGCTCACTGAACGGCCTGTGCGAAACTCCTGAGCGTGACAAGAGAAATTGCTGACCGTAGCGAACAGACTGAGCAGCTGACAGGAGTTAGAGTGCCACGAGGAAGAGCCAGATTTCACGGGTAGCTAAGGGGGATTGATGTGAGAGGTGGCCCCACTTCACAGATAATTGAAGGGAGAGTTGGGCTCATTTTGGGGAGAGGAATCTGGCAGGGCCAGCAGTACCCAGGAAACCCCATCCATCAGTAATGCTGTGGAAGTCCGAGGTGACCTAGCTAAGAACACCTGCAACACCAAATCCGTTCACAGATGTAGCAAACCTGGGAGCAAGGGGGGAAAACCAAGCGGGACTAGGTCCCTTGTTTGGGAGGAGGCAAGGGCAGAGAAGGAGGAGTTGAGGAAGATGAGGGGGATGTATAAGCACAGAAAATGGAGAGAAGGGGGTGGGGGAGGGGAACCCAGGAGCTAGTCGCGCTTAAGACAACTTGTTTGCTTCTTTGACTCAGCCCTGCGCCTAATCCCCACAGTCCGTCCTACCTTCTTTCTGAGAGCGCTCCCAAATCCTTTTCTGTGTGGCCTCACTCTGTACCCAGTGTGGGGGTGGGTCCAGGGGCCTGGCTGCTAGCAATGGCAGAAGGGAACTCCGGTCATAGGGAGCCAGCGGTTGGAGACACCGAGTGTCTAGGGCCAGCTGCTGGTGGGAGTGCTGGGTGCGGGTGCAAGTCGCTCTTGAGCTTGAAGCTGGACTAGTTCACGCGCGAGAGGAGATACAGGTCTGGAAAGACCCAAGGTCTGGGCCAATCACTGGGTAAGTAGTTTGACATCCAGCCACAGATTTTAATTGAACTTAGTTCCCTTGCTGGTCTTTAAGGCACCCATGAACATGCTGTGCTTGCAAATCTAGGGAGTGGGGGGTGTGTGTGTGTTTCACTACTGAACATCAGTCCTGATCAGCTGGAGAGGAAGACAAGGACTGGGTTGTGCTTCCTGTGTTAAGCGGGTGCCGGTCAAGGTACCGCTCCGTCGACGTTAATCTGGTCTGCCATTCATGCCAGTGACGTATGTGTGCACGGTCTTGCAGGCTAAGCAGCCTGGAGGAGTCTCACGATCACTAGCCCTTGTTCTCGTGGGGGACTTCAACTTGCCAGATGTCTGCTGGAAATACAATGCGGCCGAGAGGAAAGGGCCTAGGAGGTTCCTGGAGCGTGTGGAAGAGAACTTCCTGACACAGCTGGCGAGTGAGCCAACGAGGGAAGGCGCCCCGCTGGACCTGTTCTTTGTGAAACGAGAAGGACTGGTGGGGGATGCGACGGTGGGGGGCCACCTCGGGCATAGCAATGAGGAAATGAGAGAGTTTTCGATTCATGAGCAGAAAGGAGGGGGGTGAGCAGAAGTGCTACCTTGGACTGCCGGCGGGCTGGCTTTGGCCTCTTTAGGAGCCTGGTGGACAGAGCCCCTTGGCAGGCAGTCCTGAAAGGCAAAGGAGTCCAGGAAGGCGGCACACTCTTCAAGAAGGAAGTCTTAAAGGCGCAGGAGCAGGCCGTCCCCATGTGCCGCAATACGAGCTGGCAGGGAAGAAGAGCGGCCTGGTTGAACAGAGAGCTTTGGATGGAACTCAGGAAAAAAGAGAGAGTTTATGACCTTTGAAGAAGGGGCAGGCAACTCAGGAGGACTACAAGGATGTTGTGAGGTTTTGCAGTGAGAAAATCAGAAGGGCCAAAGCCCAACTAGACCTTAACCTGGCGACTGCCATAAAAGACAACCAAAAATGTTTCTCTAAATACATTAGTGACAAAAGGAGGCCTAAGGAGACTCTTCACCCTTTACCGGACGTGGGGGGAAACATAGTGACAAAGGATGACGAAAAGGCTGAGGTACTTCATGCCGCCTTTGCCTCAGTCTTTCAGAGTAAGACCAGTTGTTCTCCAGCTACCCAGCCCCCTGAGCTGGAAGATAGGGGCGGGGAGCAGAATGAAGCCCCCACAATCCAAGGAGAAATGGCTAGCGACCTGCTACACCACTCTAGACACCCACAAGTCGATGGGATGGGATGGGATGGGATCCACCCACGGGCACTGAGGGAGCTGGCGGAAGCGCTCACCAAGCCACTTCCCGTCATCTACCAGCAGTCCTGGCTAACCGGGGAGGTCCCAGCGGACCGAAGGTTAGCAAATGTGATGCCCGTCTTCAAGAAGGGCCGGCCAGACGATCCGGGGAACTACAGGCCTCTCAGCCTGACCTCGGTGTCGGGGAAGATTATGGAGCGGATCATCTTGAGTGCCATCGCGCGGCATGTAGAGGACAACCAGCCCATCAGGCCCAGTCAGCATGGCTTTATGAAAGGCAGGTCCTGCCTGACTAACCTGATCTCCTTCTGTGACAAAGTGACCCGTTTAGCGGACGAGGGAAAGCCTGTGGATATAGTCTACTTAGAATTTAGTAAAGCCATTGACACCGTTTCCCACAGCATTGTCCTGGAGAAACTGGCTGCTCACGGCTTGGACGGGCGTACTCTTTGCTGGGTGAAAAACTGGCTGGATGGCCAGGCCCAAAGGGTTGTGGTGAATGGAGTTAAATGCGGTTGGCGGCCGGTCACAAGTGGTGTTCCCCAGGGCTCGGTACTTGGGCCGGTCTTGTTTAATACCTTTATCAAGGACCTGGACAAGAGGATCGAGTGCACCCTCAGTAAGTTTGCAGGCGACACCGAGTTGGGCGGGTGTGTTGATCTGCTGGAGGGTAGGAAGGCTCTTCAGAGGGAGCTGGACAGGCTGGGTGGATGGGCCGAGGCCAGTTGTATGAGGTTCAACAAGGCCAAGTGCCGAGTCCTACACTTGGGTCGCAACAATCCTGTGCAACGCTAGAGGCTTGGGACGAGTGGCTGGAAAGCAGCCTGGTGGAAGAGGACCTGGGAGTGCTGATTGGCAGCCGGCCCAATATGAGCCAGCAGTGTGCGCATGTGGCCAAGAAGGCCAATAGCACCCCGACTTGTATCAGAAAGAGTGTGGCCAGCAGGACTAGGGAAGCAATTGTACCTTTGTACTCAGCACTGGTGAGGCCTCAGCGCGAATGCTGTGTTCAGTTTTGGGCCCCTCACGACAAGAAAAGACATTGAGGTGCTGGAGCGTGCTCAGAGAAGGGCAATGAAACTGGTGAAGGGTCTGGAGCACAAGTCTTGTGAGGAGCGGTTGAGAGAGCTGGGCTTGTTTAGCCTGGAGAAGAGAAGGCTCAGGGGAGACCTTATCGCTCTCTACAACTAACTGAAAGGAGGGTGTAGAGAGGTGGCTGCCGGTCTCTTCTCCCACCTGGCAAGTGATAGGACAAGAGGAAATGGCCGCAAGTTGCACCAGGGGAGTTTTAGATCGGATATTGGAAAAACTCCTTCTCTGAAAGGGTTCTCAGACATTGGAACAAGCTGCCCAGGGAGGTGGTTGGATCACCATCCCTGGAGGTATTTAAAAGACGTGTGGATGAGGCGCTTAGGGGCATGGTTTAGTGGTGGACTTAGCAGGGTTAGGTTTACGGTTGGACTTGATGGTTTTGAAGGTCTTTTCCAACCTAAACCATTCCATGATTCTATGATTCTACGCCTGAAGGGCCTTGAGAGCAGCTCTTCCACTTTCAGACAGAGCCTGCCCCATCATCCCAGGGACCAGGTTGTGCACTCAGCTGTGTGCCTTACGGCAATTCCCACAAGCCAGGATGGCAGCAGGAAGCCCCCGCACCTTTCACGAGCTTTGAGGCTGCCATTCTTCAAGCCAATGCTCTCTAGCCTCCAGGGACCTAGCCCCGCTCAGCAAATGCAACGCACGGGGCTGGCTCCTGCTTTCCTCCCGTGACTGCCCTGCACTCCAGCATGGGAGCAAGGCTCCACTATACAGCTGTAGAAGGTAGACTGATGAGATGAGGCTGACACAGGGCTTACCAAAGCCATGGATGTCGTGGTTTAACCCCAGCTGGCAACTAAGAACCACACAGCCGCTTGCTCGCTCCCCCAAGGTAGGATGGGGGTGAGAATCGGAAGGGTAAAAGTGAGAAAACTCGCGCGCTGAGATAAAGACGGTTTAATAGGTGAAGCAAAAACTACGCAGGCAAGCAAAGCCAAACCAGGAACTCATTCACTACTTCCCATCGGCAGGCAGGTGTTCAGCCGGTGTTCAGCCATGGCCAGGAAAGCAGGGCTCCATCACGCGTAACGGTTACTTGGGAAGACAAACGCCATCACTCCGCATGTCCCTCCCTTCCTTCTTCTTCCCCCAGCTTTATATGCTGAGCATGATGTCCTATGGTATGGAATATCCCTTTGGTCAGTTGGGGTCAGCTGTCCCAGCTGTGTCGCCTCCCAACTTTTTGTGCACCCCCAGCCTAGTCGTTGGTGGGGCGGTGTGAGAAGCAGAAAAGGCCTTGACTCTGTGTAAGCACTGCTTAGCAGTAACTAAAACATCCCTGCTTTATCAACACTGTTTCCAGCACAAATCCAAAATACAGCCCCATACTAGCTACCACAAAGAAAATTAGCTCTACCCCAGCCAAAACCAGCACAATGGAGAATGGCGTGTGGTGCTGAGAGCGGGAGCATCCTTCTCTGGCTAGAGCCCAAAATTGCGTGTCCTTGGCCACGCGTACCAGGGGCCACAACTGCCCTTGTCGGTGTTGGCCCAGAACAGCAACGTAACTCATAGACAGCAAGGACAGGAAGCCTGCCAGAGGCTGTTGCTGTGGCTGACGTAGCCAGGGTGGCCTGCGCTGCATCTGCGTTTCACTGGGCTTTCTGCGGGAAGGCTGACACTGCTTGGGTACGCCTGCCTCAGTTGGCTTGCACATCACTGCTTGCCTGCCACGCCTGTAACCAGATAAGCTCTTCAACACCCAAGTATGTGCATCCTGCCCGCAGTAGCTGCCTTCTCTGGCACATACGTGTTTTGGGAAGGACGTGGTGGCAAACGGCTGCAGAGAGCAGGGTGGCAGTGAACTTCCCAAAGAGGCTATGATGCCCCACTTGTTTTTTTCCTGCCAGCTGTTAGCAGGCAGTGCTCGGAGGCAGGCGCTGCTGCCTGCCACGGGGCCTGCACGCCTTCATCCCACAAGCACAGCATTCAGTGCTGGTGGTGGGGGGGGAGTGTGTCGGGGCTGTCCGCTGCCAGCTTCTGCCTGCCCTCCTGCTTGGAACACACCCATGTTGCCCCCCCTGCCCCAAGAGGCCACCGCGCCCAGCACCCGGAACCAGCGGCTCTGTGACATCAGCCCCGGGACCAAGGGCACCGCGGGCAACGTGAGTACTGCGGGCACTACGTCGGTTGCCGCACTGGTGGCGACGAGCTCTCCGTTCTTGCAGCTGCCACGTGTTGCTGGCAGCGATGAATTTGCTCCCCCTCTTCCTCCTACTGGCCCTGTGCTGGCCTGCGCACGGCACGTGGGACACCTGTGGGTAAGTAAGTGGCCCAAGGCTCCGGCAGGGAGCTTGGGCAACCCTTATGAGCTTCACTGGAGGGTGCCCACTCCTCCCCCGTGGCCACGCCAGAGTTTCCTGAACCCCATTTGGGAACCTCAGTTCCTTGCCAGCACCCATGCTGCTGGCACAACTGGCCTGCGGGGATAAAGCAGAAACGGGCGGATGCACGCACGCCCCACGGGCTTCCCCGGCCTTGCTGTCCACGCAACGCCTTGTGGGGAGGGAAGACGGCTCACCTTCAGCCTGAAGAGCAGCAAGCCATCGAGCAGGACGGTAATGAGTTTCTGTTTCCAGAGGGACCTGCGGGCTCCGGCCCATGGCTTCTCACCACGGCATGTCGCGCATCGTGGGTGGCACAGATGCCCCGCCAGGGTCCTGGCCCTGGATCGTCAGCATCCAGGATCCCTGGAAAACAGGCACGGGGCATACGTGCGGAGGGTCCCTCATCAGCCCACAGTGGGTCCTCACAGCAGCCCACTGCTTCACTGAGGCCAGGTAAGGAGGACCAGGGGACGGGGATATCCCCACAACACTAGCAGGTGCCCTGTCCGCAGCACCGCGTGCTACTCCCATCCCGTCTCCTTGCAGTCTGCCCGGTGCCTGGGCACCGCAGAGCCCAGCTGAGAGACTGCTCAGGAGAAGGCTGGGCTTGTGCCACTGCTTCCTAGCAGCCTCCAGCTCAACATTCCTTGTGCCTAAGGCGTGCCAGGGCACTCGCCGCCTCCCTAGCGCGGCTTTCCTCTCTCCCTTGTGGAGCAGAAGGCAGGGAACTGCCGGGCTGCTGCAGCACATGGCTCCGCTCCCTCTGACCCCTCTCTCCCTCTGCCTTCCAGGCACATCGCCATGTGGCGCGTGGTGATCGGGGCCACCCGGTTGACTCAGCTGGGCCCTGAGGCCCAAGTGCGCAATGTCAGGCGGCTACTGGTTCACGAGCACTACAGCAATATCACGCAGAGGAACGACATCGCCCTGCTGGAACTGGACCAGCCTGTCCAGTGCGGCTACTCCGTACAGCTTGCCTGTGTGCCCGATGCCTCGCTCAGAGTGTCAAAGCTGACAACCTGCTACGTCAGCGGCTGGGGTTCCACGACTGAAAGAGGTGAGTTCCCAAAAACGTACTCGTGTCCTGAGCGCAAGCTTGGCACGCTGGGGAGACGGGTTGGGCTTCCTGAGAGCAGAGGCGAAAGCCAGAGTCAGGCTGTGGGGACGCATGCCTCTAGAGAGATGGGCCTGAGCCATTCCCCAAAGCGAGACAGAAGGGGACCACCGGTACAGTGCCTTCAAGGTGCAAAGCCAAGCCCTAGGGAAGGGCTTCGCCCAGACAGGGGAGGAGAAATGGCAACGAGCTGCCTGCTGTTAATTCCCTCCTGTGCTCACAGCTGGAGGATCGACTGATGTCCTGCAGGAGGCCAAGGTCCGCCTCATTGATGTCAACCTCTGTAACAGCAGCGGGTGGTACAGAGGGGCCATCCACACCCACAACCTGTGTGCTGGCTATGCGCAGGGTGGCATCGACACCTGCCAGGTAGGAGCGTGCTACGAGTCAAGCCCCAGCAGCACAGGCAGCCCTCTCACAACCGCCCCGCACGCACCCCGGCGCGTGCTTTGCCTGGCAAGTCACCCTCCCACCGCTGGGTCCCCACCGCTCTTGGGGCTGACCTCCCCTTCCCCACCTGCAGCTCCTTGCCCAGCGCCCCCCTTGCCCCAGAGGCCTGCGACTCTGCCCACAAAGCCCATCCAGTGCTCTTGGCAGCCCACCGGTCCACATCCCAAGCCTGCAACATCTGCGTTCCACACGTGCAGGGTCACTGTGCAGAGATGAGAGAGAGCCCTCCCTCCCTTACACGCCCACGACCCCCTCCCACACAAGCTTCTGTAGGCCCTGGCACCTGAGCGGGGTCTTTCTGTGCCGCAGAGTACAGCTCTGGCAGGTGCTGTGAGAGAGAAGGAGCCAGCCGTAGTGCTGACAGAGGCCACCCAACAGTACCTTCGTCCTCTCTCCTCCACTGCAGGGTGACAGCGGTGGTCCTCTCGTCTGCAAAGATAACAATGCAGACTACTTCTGGCTCGTTGGAGTCACCAGCTGGGGGAAAGGCTGCGCGAGAGCAAGACGGCCCGGAGTCTACACCTCCACGCAGCACTTTTACGGCTGGATCCTGGCACAGATGGGACTGCGCTCAGCAGTAACAGCTACTCCAATGCCACAGCCAGTCTTCACCTCAAGCCCCTTTCAGAGGCCAAGGCCGATACCAACGGAATTGGGCAGGTTTCCACCCTGCCCATTTCCACTCCAGAAGCTGGTGCAATTCTTTACTCGGGTGCAGGAGCTCCTGCAGTTCCTAAGAGGGACAAAGGCCTGAGCAGCACGATGGACAGGATCCAGTGCAGCCGGCAGCGTTCCACCGCCATTTCCTTCTGGGACGCTGCCTGCTGACCCAAAGGCAGCCTCAGTGCCAAAGGCCTGCTCTGTCCCGCCCACGCTCCTCCGAGTGCACGCAGGTGCTGAAGCTGACTCAGGTCTTCCAATAAAGTTGCCAATTTTCACAGCTAACCATGCTTCAGTCCGATTCAGTCTCCTGTGCGAGGCAAGGACTTCCACACCTGGCGCCTGCAAAAGGAGGCTGCAGGCAGTCAAGTAGGGCACAAAGGGAAAGAGCCACTCAAAAGGGCTGAAACCGTGCCTGGTCAGAGAGGAGGGTGCTCAGAGCCACCGTGAGATGGAGAAGACTGGCACGCTGAGGCTAGAACGAGGACAGGAAAAAAATGATGGGAGATGCAGATGACTGGGGGTGTGCATTAAGGCACACAAGCTGACGACTAGGGCCTGGCGTAAGCCTTAGCTCACTGAACGGCCTGTGCGAAACTCCTGAGCGTGACAAGAGAAATTGCTGACCGTAGCGAACAGACTGAGCAGCTGACAGGAGTTAGAGTGCCACGAGGAAGAGCCAGATTTCACGGGTAGCTAAGGGGGATTGATGTGAGAGGTGGCCCCACTTCACAGATAATTGAAGGGAGAGTTGGGCTCATTTTGGGGAGAGGAATCTGGCAGGGCCAGCAGTACCCAGGAAACCCCATCCATCAGTAATGCTGTGGAAGTCCGAGGTGACCTAGCTAAGAACACCTGCAACACCAAATCCGTTCACAGATGTAGCAAACCTGGGAGCAAGGGGGGAAAACCAAGCGGGACTAGGTCCCTTGTTTGGGAGGAGGCAAGGGCAGAGAAGGAGGAGTTGAGGAAGATGAGGGGGATGTATAAGCACAGAAAATGGAGAGAAGGGGGTGGGGGAGGGGAACCCAGGAGCTAGTCGCGCTTAAGACAACTTGTTTGCTTCTTTGACTCAGCCCTGCGCCTAATCCCCACAGTCCGTCCTACCTTCTTTCTGAGAGCGCTCCCAAATCCTTTTCTGTGTGGCCTCACTCTGTACCCAGTGTGGGGGTGGGTCCAGGGGCCTGGCTGCTAGCAATGGCAGAAGGGAACTCCGGTCATAGGGAGCCAGCGGTTGGAGACACCGAGTGTCTAGGGCCAGCTGCTGGTGGGAGTGCTGGGTGCGGGTGCAAGTCGCTCTTGAGCTTGAAGCTGGACTAGTTCACGCGCGAGAGGAGATACAGGTCTGGAAAGACCCAAGGTCTGGGCCAATCACTGGGTAAGTAGTTTGACATCCAGCCACAGATTTTAATTGAACTTAGTTCCCTTGCTGGTCTTTAAGGCACCCATGAACATGCTGTGCTTGCAAATCTAGGGAGTGGGGTGTGTGTGTGTGTTTCACTACTGAACATCAGTCCTGATCAGCTGGAGAGGAAGACAAGGACTGGGTTGTGCTTCCTGTGTTAAGCGGGTGCCGGTGAATGTACCGCTCCGTCGACGTTAATCTGGTCTGCCATTCATGCCAGTGACGTATGTGTGCACGGTCTTGCAGGCTAAGCAGCCTGGAGGAGTCTCACGATCACTAGCCCTTGTTCTCGTGGGGGACTTCAACTTGCCAGATGTCTGCTGGAAATACAATGCGGCCGAGAGGAAAGGGCCTAGGAGGTTCCTGGAGTGTGTGGAAGAGAACTTCCTGACACAGCTGGCGAGTGAGCCAACGAGGGAAGGCGCCCCGCTGGACCTGTTCTTTGTGAAACGAGAAGGACTGGTGGGGGATGCGACGGTGGGGGGCCACCTCGGGCATAGCAATGAGGAAATGAGAGAGTTTTCGATTCATGAGCAGAAAGGAGGGGGGTGAGCAGAAGTGCTACCTTGGACTGCCGGCAGGCTGGCTTTGGCCTCTTTAGGAGCCTGGTGGACAGAGCCCCTTGGCAGGCAGTCCTGAAAGGCAAAGGAGTCCAGGAAGGCGGCACACTCTTCAAGAAGGAAGTCTTAAAGGCGCAGGAGCAGGCCGTCCCCATGTGCCGCAATACGAGCTGGCAGGGAAGAAGAGCGGCCTGGTTGAACAGAGAGCTTTGGATGGAACTCAGGAAAAAAGAGAGAGTTTATGACCTTTGAAGAAGGGGCAGGCAACTCAGGAGGACTACAAGGATGTTGTGAGGTTTTGCAGCGAGAAAATCAGAAGGGCCAAAGCCCAACTAGACCTTAACCTGGCGACTGCCATAAAAGACAACCAAAAATGTTTCTCTAAATACATTAGTGACAAAAGGAGGCCTAAGGAGACTCTTCACCCTTTACCGGACGCGGGGGGAAACATAGTGACAAAGGATGACGAAAAGGCTGAGGTACTTCATGCCGCCTTTGCCTCAGCCTTTCAGAGTAAGACCAGTTGTTCTCCAGCTACCCAGCCCCCTGAGCTGGAAGATAGGGGCGGGGAGCAGAATGAAGCCCCCACAATCCAAGGAGAAATGGCTAGCGACCTGCTACACCACTCTAGACACCCACAAGTCGATGGGATGGGATGGGATGGGATGGGATCCACCCATGGGCACTGAGGGAGCTGGCGGAAGCGCTCACCAAGCCACTTCCCGTCATCTACCAGCAGTCCTGGCTAACCGGGGAGGTCCCAGCGGACCGAAGGTTAGCAAATGTGATGCCCGTCTTCAAGAAGGGCCGGCCAGACGATCCGGGGAACTACAGGCCTCTCAGCCTGACCTCGGTGTCGGGGAAGATTATGGAGCGGATCATCTTGAGTGCCATCGCGCGGCATGTAGAGGACAACCAGCCCATCAGGCCCAGTCAGCATGGCTTTATGAAAGGCAGGTCCTGCCTGACTAACCTGATCTCCTTCTGTGACTAAGTGCCCCGTTTAGCGGACGAGGGAAAGCCTGTGGATATAGTCTACTTAGAATTTAGTAAAGCCATTGACACCGTTTCCCACAGCATTGTCCTGGAGAAACTGGCTGCTCACGGCTTGGACGGGCGTACTCTTTGCTGGGTGAAAAACTGGCTGGATGGCCAGGCCCAAAGGGTTGTGGTGAATGGAGTTAAATGCGGTTGGCGGCCGGTCACAAGTGGTGTTCCCCAGGGCTCGGTACTTGGGCCGGTCTTGTTTAATACCTTTATCAAGGACCTGGACAAGAGGATCGAGTGCACCCTCAGTAAGTTTGCAGGCGACACCGAGTTGGGCGGGTGTGTTGATCTGCTGGAGGGTAGGAAGGCTCTTCAGAGGGAGCTGGACAGGCTGGGTGGATGGGCCGAGGCCAGTTGTATGAGGTTCAACAAGGCCAAGTGCCGAGTCCTACACTTGGGTCGCAACAATCCTGTGCAACGCTAGAGGCTTGGGACGAGTGGCTGGAAAGCAGCCTGGTGGAAGAGGACCTGGGAGTGCTGATTGGCAGCCGGCCCAATATGAGCCAGCAGTGTGCGCATGTGGCCAAGAAGGCCAATAGCACCCCGACTTGTATCAGAAAGAGTGTGGCCAGCAGGACTAGGGAAGCAATTGTACCTTTGTACTCAGCACTGGTGAGGCCTCAGCGCGAATGCTGTGTTCAGTTTTGGGCCCCTCACGACAAGAAAAGACATTGAGGTGCTGGAGCGTGCTCAGAGAAGGGCAATGAAACTGGTGAAGGGTCTGGAGCACAAGTCTTGTGAGGAGCGGTTGAGAGAGCTGGGCTTGTTTAGCCTGGAGAAGAGGAGGCTCAGGGGAGACCTTATCGCTCTCTACAACTAACTGAAAGGAGGGTGTAGAGAGGTGGCTGCTGGTCTCTTCTCCCACCTGGCAAGTGATAGGACAAGAGGAAATGGCCGCAAGTTGCACCAGGGGAGTTTTAGATCGGATATTGGAAAAACTCCTTCTCTGAAAGGGTTCTCAGACATTGGAACAAGCTGCCCAGGGAGGTGGTTGGATCACCATCCCTGGAGGTATTTAAAAGACGTGTGGATGAGGCGCTTAGGGGCATGGTTTAGTGGTGGACTTAGCAGGGTTAGGTTTACGGTTGGACTTGATGGTCTTGAAGGTCTTTTCCAACCTAAACCATTCCATGATTCTATGATTCTACGTAGGCCTGAAGGGCCTTGAGAGCAGCTCTTCCACTTTCAGACAGAGCCTGCCCCATCATCCCAGGGACCAGGTTGTGCACTCAGCTGTGTGCCTTACGGCAATTCCCACAAGCCAGGATGGCAGCAGGAAGCCCCCGCACCTTTCACGAGCTTTGAGGCTGCCATTCTTCAAGCCAATGCTCTCTAGCCTCCAGGGACCTAGCCCCACTCAGCAAATGCAACGCAGGGGGCTGGCTCCTGCTTTCCTCCCGTGACTGCCCCGCACTCCAGCATGGGAGCAAGGCTCCACTATACAGCTGTAGAAGGTAGACTGATGAGATGAGGCTGACACAGGGCTTACCAAAGCCATGGATGTCGTGGTTTAACCCCAGCTGGCAACTAAGAACCACACAGCCGCTTGCTCGCTCCCCCAAGGTAGGATGGGGGTGAGAATCGGAAGGGTAAAAGTGAGAAAACTTGCGCGCTGAGATAAAGACGGTTTAATAGGTGAAGCAAAAACTACGCAGGCAAGCAAAGCCAAACCAGGAACTCATTCACTACTTCCCATCGGCAGGCAGGTGTTCAGCCGGTGTTCAGCCATGGCCAGGAAAGCAGGGCTCCATCACGCGTAACGGTTACTTGGGAAGACAAACGCCATCACTCCGCATGTCCCTCCCTTCCTTCTTCTTCCCCCAGCTTTATATGCTGAGCATGATGTCCTATGGTATGGAATATCCCTTTGGTCAGTTGGGGTCAGCTGTCCCAGCTGTGTCGCCTCTCAACTTTTTGTGCACCCCCAGCCTAGTCGTTGGTGGGGCGGTGTGAGAAGCAGAAAAGGCCTTGACTCTGTGTAAGCACTGCTTAGCAGTAACTAAAACATCCCTGCTTTATCAACACTGTTTCCAGCACAAATCCAAAACACAGCCCCATACTAGCTACTACAAAGAAAATTAACTCTACCCCAGCCAAAACCAGCACAATGGAGAATGGCGTGTGGTGCTGAGAGCGGGAGCATCCTTCTCTGGCTAGAGCCCAAAATTGCGTGTCCTTGGCCACGCGTACCAGGGGCCACAACTGCCCTTGTCGGTGTTGGCCCAGAACAGCAACGTAACTCATAGACAGCAAGGACAGGAAGCCTGCCAGAGGCTGTTGCTGTGGCTGACGTAGCCAGGGTGGCCTGCGCTGCATCTGCGTTTCACTGGGCTTTCTGCGGGAAGGCTGACACTGCTTGGGTACGCCTGCCTCAGTTGGCTTGCACATCACTGCTTGCCTGCCACGCCTGTAACCAGATAAGCTCTTCAACACCCAAGTATGTGCATCCTGCCCGCAGTAGCTGCCTTCTCTGGCACATACGTGTTTTGGGAAGGACGTGGTGGCAAACGGCTGCAGAGAGCAGGGTGGCAGTGAACTTCCCAAAGAGGCTATGATGCCCCACTTGTTTTTTTCCTGCCAGCTGTTAGCAGGCAGTGCTCGGAGGCAGGCGCTGCTGCCTGCCACGGGGCCTGCACGCCTTCATCCATCCCACAAGCACAGCATTCAGTGCTGGTGGTGGGGGGGGAGTGTGTCGGGGGTGTCCGCTGCCAGCTTCTGCCTGCCCTCCTGCTTGGAACACACCCATGTTGCCCCCCCTGCCCCAAGAGGCCACCGCGCCCAGCACCCGGAACCAGCGGCTCTGTGACATCAGCCCCGGGACCAAGGGCACCGCGGGCAACGTGAGTACTGCGGGCACTACGTCGGTTGCCGCACTGGTGGCGACGAGCTCTCCGTTCTTGCAGCTGCCACGTGTTGCTGGCAGCGATGAATTTGCTCCCCCTCTTCCTCCTACTGGCCCTGTGCTGGCCTGCGCACGGCACGTGGGACACCTGTGGGTAAGTAAGTGGCCCAAGGCTCCGGCAGGGAGCTTGGGCAACCCTTATGAGCTTCACTGGAGGGTGCCCACTCCTCCCCCGTGGCCACGCCAGAGTTTCCTGAACCCCATTTGGGAACCTCAGTTCCTTGCCAGCACCCATGCTGCTGGCACAACTGGCCTGCGGGGATAAAGCAGAAACAGGGGCGGATGCACGCACGCCCCACGGGCTTCCCCGGCCTTGCTGTCCACGCAACGCCTTGTGGGGAGGGAAGACGGCTCACCTTCAGCCTGAAGAGCAGCAAGCCATCGAGCAGGACGGTAATGAGTTTCTGTTTCCAGAGGGACCTGCGGGCTCCGGCCCATGGCTTCTCACCACGGCATGTCGCGCATCGTGGGTGGCACAGATGCCCCGCCAGGGTCCTGGCCCTGGATCGTCAGCATCCAGGATCCCTGGAAAACAGGCACGGGGCATACGTGCGGAGGGTCCCTCATCAGCCCACAGTGGGTCCTCACAGCAGCCCACTGCTTCACTGAGGCCAGGTAAGGAGGACCAGGGGACGGGGATATCCCCACAACACTAGCAGGTGCCCTGTCCGCAGCACCGCGTGCTACTCCCATCCCGTCTCCTTGCAGTCTGCCCGGTGCCTGGGCACCGCAGAGCCCAGCTGAGAGACTGCTCAGGAGAAGGCTGGGCTTGTGCCACTGCTTCCTAGCAGCCTCCAGCTCAACATTCCTTGTGCCTAAGGCGTGCCAGGGCACTCGCCGCCTCCCTAGCGCGGCTTTCCTCTCTCCCTTGTGGAGCAGAAGGCAGGGAACTGCCGGGCTGCTGCAGCACATGGCTCCGCTCCCTCTGACCCCTCTCTCCCTCTGCCTTCCAGGCACATCGCCATGTGGCGCGTGGTGATCGGGGCCACCCGGTTGACTCAGCTGGGCCCTGAGGCCCAAGTGCGCAATATCAGGCGGCTACTGGTTCACGAGCACTACAGCAATATCACGCAGAGGAACGACATCGCCCTGCTGGAACTGGACCAGCCTGTCCAGTGCGGCTACTCCGTACAGCTTGCCTGTGTGCCCGATGCCTCGCTCAGAGTGTCAAAGCTGACAACCTGCTACGTCAGCGGCTGGGGTTCCACGACCGAAAGAGGTGAGTTCCCAAAAACGTACTCGTGTCCTGAGCGCAAGCTTGGCACGCTGGGGAGACGGGTTGGGCTTCCTGAGAGCAGAGGCGAAAGCCAGAGTCAGGCTGTGGGGACGCATGCCTCTAGAGAGATGGGCCTGAGCCATTCCCCAAAGCGAGACAGAAGGGGACCACCGGTACAGTGCCTTCAAGGTGCAAAGCCAAGCCCTAGGGAAGGGCTTCGCCCAGACAGGGGAGGAGGAATGGCAACGAGCTGCCTGCTGTTAATTCCCTCCTGTGCTCACAGCTGGAGGATCGACTGATGTCCTGCAGGAGGCCAAGGTCCGCCTCATTGATGTCAACCTCTGTAACAGCAGCGGGTGGTACAGAGGGGCCATCCACACCCACAACCTGTGTGCTGGCTATGCGCAGGGTGGCATCGACACCTGCCAGGTAGGAGCGTGCTACGAGTCAAGCCCCAGCAGCACAGGCAGCCCTCTCACAACCGCCCCGCACGTACCCCGGCGCGTGCTTTGCCTGGCAAGTCACCCTCCCACCGCTGGGTCCCCACCGCTCTTGGGGCTGACCTCCCCTTCCCCACCTGCAGCTCCTTGCCCAGCGCCCCCCTTGCCCCAGAGGCCTGCGACTCTGCCCACAAAGCCCATCCAGTGCTCTTGGCAGCCCACCGGTCCACATCCCAAGCCTGCAACATCTGCGTTCCACACGTGCAGGGTCACTGTGCAGAGATGAGAGAGAGCCCTCCCTCCCTTACACGCCCACGACCCCCTCCCACACAAGCTTCTGTAGGCCCTGGCACCTGAGCGGGGTCTTTCTGTGCCGCAGAGTACAGCTCTGGCAGGTGCTGTGAGAGAGAAGGAGCCAGCCGTAGTGCTGACAGAGGCCACCCAACAGTACCTTCGTCCTCTCTCCTCCACTGCAGGGTGACAGCGGTGGTCCTCTCGTCTGCAAAGATAACAATGCAGACTACTTCTGGCTCGTTGGAGTCACCAGCTGGGGGAAAGGCTGCGCGAGAGCAAGACGGCCCGGAGTCTACACCTCCACGCAGCACTTTTACGGCTGGATCCTGGCACAGATGGGACTGCGCTCAGCAGTAACAGCTACTCCAATGCCACAGCCAGTCTTCACCTCAAGCCCCTTTCAGAGGCCAAGGCCGATACCAACGGAATTGGGCAGGTTTCCACCCTGCCCATTTCCACTCGAGAAGCTGGTGCAATTCTTTACTCGGGTGCAGGAGCTCCTGCAGTTCCTAAGGGGGACAAAGGCCTGAGCAGCACGATGGACAGGATCCAGTGCAGCCGGCAGCGTTCCACCGCCATTTCCTTCTGGGACGCTGCCTGCTGACCCAAAGGCAGCCTCAGTGCCAAAGGCCTGCTCTGTCCCGCCCACGCTCCTCCGAGTGCACGCAGGTGCTGAAGCTGACTCAGGTCTTCCAATAAAGTTGCCAATTTTCACAGCTAACCATGCTTCAGTCCGATTCAGTCTCCTGTGCGAGGCAAGGACTTCCACACCTGGCGCCTGCAAAAGGAGGCTGCAGGCAGTCAAGTAGGGCACAAAGGGAAAGAGCCACTCAAAAGGGCTGAAACCGTGCCCGGTCAGAGAGGAGGGTGCTCAGAGCCACCGTGAGATGGAGAAGACTGGCACGCTGAGGCTAGAACGAGGACAGGAAAAAAATGATGGGAGATGCAGATGACTGGGGGTGTGCATTAAGGCACACAAGCTGACGACTAGGGCCTGGCGTAAGCCTTAGCTCACTGAACGGCCTGTGCGAAACTCCTGAGCGTGACAAGAGAAATTGCTGACCGTAGCGAACAGACTGAGCAGCTGACAGGAGTTAGAGTGCCACGAGGAAGAGCCAGATTTCACGGGTAGCTAAGGGGGATTGATGTGAGAGGTGGCCCCACTTCACAGATAATTGAAGGGAGAGTTGGGCTCATTTTGGGGAGAGGAATCTGGCAGGGCCAGCAGTACCCAGGAAACCCCATCCATCAGTAATGCTGTGGAAGTCCGAGGTGACCTAGCTAAGAACACCTGCAACACCAAATCCGTTCACAGATGTAGCAAACCTGGGAGCAAGGGGGGAAAACCAAGCGGGACTAGGTCCCTTGTTTGGGAGGAGGCAAGGGCAGAGAAGGAGGAGTTGAGGAAGATGAGGGGGATGTATAAGCACAGAAAATGGAGAGAAGGGGGTGGGGGAGGGGAACCCAGGAGCTAGTCGCGCTTAAGACAACTTGTTTGCTTCTTTGACTCAGCCCTGCGCCTAATCCCCACAGTCCGTCCTACCTTCTTTCTGAGAGCGCTCCCAAATCCTTTTCTGTGTGGCCTCACTCTGTACCCAGTGTGGGGGTGGGTCCAGGGGCCTGGCTGCTAGCAATGGCAGAAGGGAACTCCGGTCATAGGGAGCCAGCGGTTGGAGACACCGAGTGTCTAGGGCCAGCTGCTGGTGGGAGTGCTGGGTGCGGGTGCAAGTCGCTCTTGAGCTTGAAGCTGGACTAGTTCACGCGCGAGAGGAGATACAGGTCTGGAAAGACCCAAGGTCTGGGCCAATCACTGGGTAAGTAGTTTGACATCCAGCCACAGATTTTAATTGAACTTAGTTCCCTTGCTGGTCTTTAAGGCACCCATGAACATGCTGTGCTTGCAAATCTAGGGAGTGGGGTGTGTGTGTGTGTTTCACTACTGAACATCAGTCCTGATCAGCTGGAGAGGAAGACAAGGACTGGGTTGTGCTTCCTGTGTTAAGCGGGTGCCGGTGAATGTACCGCTCCGTCGACGTTAATCTGGTCTGCCATTCATGCCAGTGACGTATGTGTGCACGGTCTTGCAGGCTAAGCAGCCTGGAGGAGTCTCACGATCACTAGCCCTTGTTCTCGTGGGGGACTTCAACTTGCCAGATGTCTGCTGGAAATACAATGCGGCCGAGAGGAAAGAGCCTAGGAGGTTCCTGGAGCGTGTGGAAGAGAACTTCCTGACACAGCTGGCGAGTGAGCCAACGAGGGAAGGCGCCCCGCTGGACCTGTTCTTTGTGAAACGAGAAGGACTGGTGGGGGATGCGACGGTGGGGGGCCACCTCGGGCATAGCAATGAGGAAATGAGAGAGTTTTCGATTCATGAGCAGAAAGGAGGGGGGTGAGCAGAAGTGCTACCTTGGACTGCCGGCGGGCTGGCTTTGGCCTCTTTAGGAGCCTGGTGGACAGAGCCCCTTGGCAGGCAGTCCTGAAAGGCAAAGGAGTCCAGGAAGGCGGCACACTCTTCAAGAAGGAAGTCTTAAAGGCGCAGGAGCAGGCCGTCCCCATGTGCCGCAATACGAGCTGGCAGGGAAGAAGAGCGGCCTGGTTGAACAGAGAGCTTTGGATGGAACTCAGGAAAAAAGAGAGAGTTTATGACCTTTGAAGAAGGGGCAGGCAACTCAGGAGGACTACAAGGATGTTGTGAGGTTTTGCAGCGAGAAAATCAGAAGGGCCAAAGCCCAACTAGACCTTAACCTGGCGACTGCCATAAAAGACAACCAAAAATGTTTCTCTAAATACATTAGCGACAAAAGGAGGCCTAAGGAGACTCTTCACCCTTTACCGGACGCGGGGGGAAACATAGTGACAAAGGATGACGAAAAGGCTGAGGTACTTCATGCCGCCTTTGCCTCAGCCTTTCAGAGTAAGACCAGTTGTTCTCCAGCTACCCAGCCCCCTGAGCTGGAAGATAGGGGCGGGGAGCAGAATGAAGCCCCCACAATCCAAGGAGAAATGGCTAGCGACCTGCTACACCACTCTAGACACCCACAAGTCGATGGGATGGGATGGGATGGGATGGGATCCACCCATGGGCACTGAGGGAGCTGGCGGAAGCGCTCACCAAGCCACTTCCCGTCATCTACCAGCAGTCCTGGCTAACCGGGGAGGTCCCAGCGGACCGAAGGTTAGCAAATGTGATGCCCGTCTTCAAGAAGGGCCGGCCAGACGATCCGGGGAACTACAGGCCTCTCAGCCTGACCTCGGTGTCGGGGAAGATTATGGAGCGGATCATCTTGAGTGCCATCGCGCGGCATGTAGAGGACAACCAGCCCATCAGGCCCAGTCAGCATGGCTTTATGAAAGGCAGGTCCTGCCTGACTAACCTGATCTCCTTCTGTGACTAAGTGCCCCGTTTAGCGGACGAGGGAAAGCCTGTGGATATAGTCTACTTAGAATTTAGTAAAGCCATTGACACCGTTTCCCACAGCATTGTCCTGGAGAAACTGGCTGCTCACGGCTTGGACGGGCGTACTCTTTGCTGGGTGAAAAACTGGCTGGATGGCCAGGCCCAAAGGGTTGTGGTGAATGGAGTTAAATGCGGTTGGCGGCCGGTCACAAGTGGTGTTCCCCAGGGCTCGGTACTTGGGCCGGTCTTGTTTAATACCTTTATCAAGGACCTGGACAAGAGGATCGAGTGCACCCTCAGTAAGTTTGCAGGCGACACCGAGTTGGGCGGGTGTGTTGATCTGCTGGAGGGTAGGAAGGCTCTTCAGAGGGAGCTGGACAGGCTGGGTGGATGGGCCGAGGCCAGTTGTATGAGGTTCAACAAGGCCAAGTGCCGAGTCCTACACTTGGGTCGCAACAATCCTGTGCAACGCTACAGGCTTGGGACGAGTGGCTGGAAAGCAGCCTGGTGGAAGAGGACCTGGGAGTGCTGATTGGCAGCCGGCCCAATATGAGCCAGCAGTGTGCGCATGTGGCCAAGAAGGCCAATAGCACCCCGACTTGTATCAGAAAGAGTGTGGCCAGCAGGACTAGGGAAGCAATTGTACCTTTGTACTCAGCACTGGTGAGGCCTCAGCGCGAATGCTGTGTTCAGTTTTGGGCCCCTCACGACAAGAAAAGACATTGAGGTGCTGGAGCGTGCTCAGAGAAGGGCAATGAAACTGGTGAAGGGTCTGGAGCACAAGTCTTGTGAGGAGCGGTTGAGAGAGCTGGGCTTGTTTAGCCTGGAGAAGAGGAGGCTCAGGGGAGACCTTATCGCTCTCTACAACTAACTGAAAGGAGGGTGTAGAGAGGTGGCTGCTGGTCTCTTCTCCCACCTGGCAAGTGATAGGACAAGAGGAAATGGCCGCAAGTTGCACCAGGGGAGTTTTAGATCGGATATTGGAAAAACTCCTTCTCTGAAAGGGTTCTCAGACATTGGAACAAGCTGCCCAGGGAGGTGGTTGGATCACCATCCCTGGAGGTATTTAAAAGACGTGTGGATGAGGCGCTTAGGGGCATGGTTTAGTGGTGGACTTAGCAGGGTTAGGTTTACGGTTGGACTTGATGGTCTTGAAGGTCTTTTCCAACCTAAACCATTCCATGATTCTATGATTCTACGCCTGAAGGGCCTTGAGAGCAGCTCTTCCACTTTCAGACAGAGCCTGCCCCATCATCCCAGGGACCAGGTTGTGCACTCAGCTGTGTGCCTTACGGCAATTCCCACAAGCCAGGATGGCAGCAGGAAGCCCCCGCACCTTTCACGAGCTTTGAGGCTGCCATTCTTCAAGCCAATGCTCTCTAGCCTCCAGGGACCTAGCCCCGCTCAGCAAATGCAACGCACGGGGCTGGCTCCTGCTTTCCTCCCGTGACTGCCCCGCACTCCAGCATGGGAGCAAGGCTCCACTATACAGCTGTAGAAGGTAGACGGATGAGATGAGGCTGACACAGGGCTTACCAAAGCCATGGATGTCGTGGTTTAACCCCAGCTGGCAACTAAGAACCACACAGCCGCTTGCTCGCTCCCCCAAGGTAGGATGGGGGTGAGAATCGGAAGGGTAAAAGTGAGAAAACTCGCGCGCTGAGATAAAGACGGTTTAATAGGTGAAGCAAAAACTACGCAGGCAAGCAAAGCCAAACCAGGAACTCATTCACTACTTCCCATCGGCAGGCAGGTGTTCAGCCGGTGTTCAGCCATGGCCAGGAAAGCAGGGCTCCATCACGCGTAACGGTTACTTGGGAAGACAAACGCCATCACTCCGCATGTCCCTCCCTTCCTTCTTCTTCCCCCAGCTTTATATGCTGAGCATGATGTCCTATGGTATGGAATATCCCTTTGGTCAGTTGGGGTCAGCTGTCCCAGCTGTGTCGCCTCCCAACTTTTTGTGCACCCCCAGCCTAGTCGTTGGTGGGGCGGTGTGAGAAGCAGAAAAGGCCTTGACTCTGTGTAAGCACTGCTTAGCAGTAACTAAAACATCCCTGCTTTATCAACACTGTTTCCAGCACAAATCCAAAACACAGCCCCATACTAGCTACTACA
Organism: Gavia stellata; assembly: GCF_030936135.1. Taxonomy (NCBI): domain Eukaryota; kingdom Metazoa; phylum Chordata; class Aves; order Gaviiformes; family Gaviidae; genus Gavia; species Gavia stellata. Next base: position 418,443 of record NW_026776725.1, on the reverse strand, counting down.
AAGAAAATTAACTCTACCCCAGCCAAAACCAGCACAATGGAGAATGGCGTGTGGTGCTGAGAGCGGGAGCATCCTTCTCTGGCTAGAGCCCAAAATTGCGTGTCCTTGGCCACGCGTACCAGGGGCCACAACTGCCCTTGTCGGTGTTGGCCCAGAACAGCAACGTAACTCATAGACAGCAAGGACAGGAAGCCTGCCAGAGGCTGTTGCTGTGGCTGACGTAGCCAGGGTGGCCTGCGCTGCATCTGCGTTTCACTGGGCTTTCTGCGGGAAGGCTGACACTGCTTGGGTACACCTGCCTCAGTTGGCTTGCACATCACTGCTTGCCTGCCACGCCTGTAACCAGATAAGCTCTTCAACACCCAAGTATGTGCATCCTGCCCGCAGTAGCTGCCTTCTCTGGCACATACGTGTTTTGGGAAGGACGTGGTGGCAAACGGCTGCAGAGAGCAGGGTGGCAGTGAACTTCCCAAAGAGGCTATGATGCCCCACTTGTTTTTTTCCTGCCAGCTGTTAGCAGGCAGTGCTCGGAGGCAGGCGCTGCTGCCTGCCACGGGGCCTGCACGCCTTCATCCATCCCACAAGCACAGCATTCAGTGCTGGTGGTGGGGGGGGAGTGTGTCGGGGCTGTCCGCTGCCAGCTTCTGCCTGCCCTCCTGCTTGGAACACACCCATGTTGCCCCCCCTGCCCCAAGAGGCCACCGCGCCCAGCACCCGGAACCAGCGGCTCTGTGACATCAGCCCCGGGACCAAGGGCACCGCGGGCAACGTGAGTACTGCGGGCACTACGTCGGTTGCCGCACTGGTGGCGACGAGCTCTCCGTTCTTGCAGCTGCCACGTGTTGCTGGCAGCGATGAATTTGCTCCCCCTCTTCCTCCTACTGGCCCTGTGCTGGCCTGCGCACGGCACGTGGGACACCTGTGGGTAAGTAAGTGGCCCAAGGCTCCGGCAGGGAGCTTGGGCAACCCTTATGAGCTTCACTGGAGGGTGCCCACTCCTCCCCCGTGGCCACGCCAGAGTTTCCTGAACCCCATTTGGGAACCTCAGTTCCTTGCCAGCACCCATGCTGCTGGCACAACTGGCCTGCGGGGATAAAGCAGAAACAGGGGCGGATGCACGCACGCCCCACGGGCTTCCCCGGCCTTGCTGTCCACGCAACGCCTTGTGGGGAGGGAAGACGGCTCACCTTCAGCCTGAAGAGCAGCAAGCCATCGAGCAGGACGGTAATGAGTTTCTGTTTCCAGAGGGACCTGCGGGCTCCGGCCCATGGCTTCTCACCACGGCATGTCGCGCATCGTGGGTGGCACAGATGCCCCGCCAGGGTCCTGGCCCTGGATCGTCAGCATCCAGGATCCCTGGAAAACAGGCACGGGGCATACGTGCGGAGGGTCCCTCATCAGCCCACAGTGGGTCCTCACAGCAGCCCACTGCTTCACTGAGGCCAGGTAAGGAGGACCAGGGGACGGGGATATCCCCACAACACTAGCAGGTGCCCTGTCCGCAGCACCGCGTGCTACTCCCATCCCGTCTCCTTGCAGTCTGCCCGGTGCCTGGGCACCGCAGAGCCCAGCTGAGAGACTGCTCAGGAGAAGGCTGGGCTTGTGCCACTGCTTCCTAGCAGCCTCCAGCTCAACATTCCTTGTGCCTAAGGCGTGCCAGGGCACTCGCCGCCTCCCTAGCGCGGCTTTCCTCTCTCCCTTGTGGAGCAGAAGGCAGGGAACTGCCGGGCTGCTGCAGCACATGGCTCCGCTCCCTCTGACCCCTCTCTCCCTCTGCCTTCCAGGCACATCGCCATGTGGCGCGTGGTGATCGGGGCCACCCGGTTGACTCAGCTGGGCCCTGAGGCCCAAGTGCGCAATATCAGGCGGCTACTGGTTCACGAGCACTACAGCAATATCACGCAGAGGAACGACATCGCCCTGCTGGAACTGGACCAGCCTGTCCAGTGCGGCTACTCCGTACAGCTTGCCTGTGTGCCCGATGCCTCGCTCAGAGTGTCAAAGCTGACAACCTGCTACGTCAGCGGCTGGGGTTCCACGACTGAAAGAGGTGAGTTCCCAAAAACGTACTCGTGTCCTGAGCGCAAGCTTGGCACGCTGGGGAGACGGGTTGGGCTTCCTGAGAGCAGAGGCGAAAGCCAGAGTCAGGCTGTGGGGACGCATGCCTCTAGAGAGATGGGCCTGAGCCATTCCCCAAAGCGAGACAGAAGGGGACCACCGGTACAGTGCCTTCAAGGTGCAAAGCCAAGCCCTAGGGAAGGGCTTCGCCCAGACAGGGGAGGAGGAATGGCAACGAGCTGCCTGCTGTTAATTCCCTCCTGTGCTCACAGCTGGAGGATCGACTGATGTCCTGCAGGAGGCCAAGGTCCGCCTCATTGATGTCAACCTCTGTAACAGCAGCGGGTGGTACAGAGGGGCCATCCACACCCACAACCTGTGTGCTGGCTATGCGCAGGGTGGCATCGACACCTGCCAGGTAGGAGCGTGCTACGAGTCAAGCCCCAGCAGCACAGGCAGCCCTCTCACAACCGCCCCGCACGTACCCCGGCGCGTGCTTTGCCTGGCAAGTCACCCTCCCACCGCTGGGTCCCCACCGCTCTTGGGGCTGACCTCCCCTTCCCCACCTGCAGCTCCTTGCCCAGCGCCCCCCTTGCCCCAGAGGCCTGCGACTCTGCCCACAAAGCCCATCCAGTGCTCTTGGCAGCCCACCGGTCCACATCCCAAGCCTGCAACATCTGCGTTCCACACGTGCAGGGTCACTGTGCAGAGATGAGAGAGAGCCCTCCCTCCCTTACACGCCCACGACCCCCTCCCACACAAGCTTCTGTAGGCCCTGGCACCTGAGCGGGGTCTTTCTGTGCCGCAGAGTACAGCTCTGGCAGGTGCTGTGAGAGAGAAGGAGCCAGCCGTAGTGCTGACAGAGGCCACCCAACAGTACCTTCGTCCTCTCTCCTCCACTGCAGGGTGACAGCGGTGGTCCTCTCGTCTGCAAAGATAACAATGCAGACTACTTCTGGCTCGTTGGAGTCACCAGCTGGGGGAAAGGCTGCGCGAGAGCAAGACGGCCCGGAGTCTACACCTCCACGCAGCACTTTTACGGCTGGATCCTGGCACAGATGGGACTGCGCTCAGCAGTAACAGCTACTCCAATGCCACAGCCAGTCTTCACCTCAAGCCCCTTTCAGAGGCCAAGGCCGATACCAACGGAACTGGGCAGGTTTCCACCCTGCCCATTTCCACTCGAGAAGCTGGTGCAATTCTTTACTCGGGTGCAGGAGCTCCTGCAGTTCCTAAGGGGGACAAAGGCCTGAGCAGCACGATGGACAGGATCCAGTGCAGCCGGCAGCGTTCCACCGCCATTTCCTTCTGGGACGCTGCCTGCTGACCCAAAGGCAGCCTCAGTGCCAAAGGCCTGCTCTGTCCCGCCCACGCTCCTCCGAGTGCACGCAGGTGCTGAAGCTGACTCAGGTCTTCCAATAAAGTTGCCAATTTTCACAGCTAACCATGCTTCAGTCCGATTCAGTCTCCTGTGCGAGGCAAGGACTTCCACACCTGGCGCCTGCAAAAGGAGGCTGCAGGCAGTCAAGTAGGGCACAAAGGGAAAGAGCCACTCAAAAGGGCTGAAACCGTGCCCGGTCAGAGAGGAGGGTGCTCAGAGCCACCGTGAGATGGAGAAGACTGGCACGCTGAGGCTAGAACGAGGACAGGAAAAAAATGATGGGAGATGCAGATGACTGGGGGTGTGCATTAAGGCACACAAGCTGACGACTAGGGCCTGGCGTAAGCCTTAGCTCACTGAACGGCCTGTGCGAAACTCCTGAGCGTGACAAGAGAAATTGCTGACCGTAGCGAACAGACTGAGCAGCTGACAGGAGTTAGAGTGCCACGAGGAAGAGCCAGATTTCACGGGTAGCTAAGGGGGATTGATGTGAGAGGTGGCCCCACTTCACAGATAATTGAAGGGAGAGTTGGGCTCATTTTGGGGAGAGGAATCTGGCAGGGCCAGCAGTACCCAGGAAACCCCATCCATCAGTAATGCTGTGGAAGTCCGAGGTGACCTAGCTAAGAACACCTGCAACACCAAATCCGTTCACAGATGTAGCAAACCTGGGAGCAAGGGGGGAAAACCAAGCGGGACTAGGTCCCTTGTTTGGGAGGAGGCAAGGGCAGAGAAGGAGGAGTTGAGGAAGATGAGGGGGATGTATAAGCACAGAAAATGGAGAGAAGGGGGTGGGGGAGGGGAACCCAGGAGCTAGTCGCGCTTAAGACAACTTGTTTGCTTCTTTGACTCAGCCCTGCGCCTAATCCCCACAGTCCGTCCTACCTTCTTTCTGAGAGCGCTCCCAAATCCTGTTCTGTGTGGCCTCACTCTGTACCCAGTGTGGGGGTGGGTCCAGGGGCCTGGCTGCTAGCAATGGCAGAAGGGAACTCCGGTCATAGGGAGCCAGCGGTTGGAGACACCGAGTGTCTAGGGCCAGCTGCTGGTGGGAGTGCTGGGTGCGGGTGCAAGTCGCTCTTGAGCTTGAAGCTGGACTAGTTCACGCGCGAGAGGAGATACAGGTCTGGAAAGACCCAAGGTCTGGGCCAATCACTGGGTAAGTAGTTTGACATCCAGCCACAGATTTTAATTGAACTTAGTTCCCTTGCTGGTCTTTAAGGCACCCATGAACATGCTGTGCTTGCAAATCTAGGGAGTGGTGTGTGTGTGTGTGTTTCACTACTGAACATCAGTCCTGATCAGCTGGAGAGGAAGACAAGGACTGGGTTGTGCTTCCTGTGTTAAGCGGGTGCCGGTGAATGTACCGCTCCGTCGACGTTAATCTGGTCTGCCATTCATGCCAGTGACGTATGTGTGCACGGTCTTGCAGGCTAAGCAGCCTGGAGGAGTCTCACGATCACTAGCCCTTGTTCTCGTGGGGGACTTCAACTTGCCAGATGTCTGCTGGAAATACAATGCGGCCGAGAGGAAAGAGCCTAGGAGGTTCCTGGAGCGTGTGGAAGAGAACTTCCTGACACAGCTGGCGAGTGAGCCAACGAGGGAAGGCGCCCCGCTGGACCTGTTCTTTGTGAAACGAGAAGGACTGGTGGGGGATGCGACGGTGGGGGGCCACCTCGGGCATAGCAATGAGGAAATGAGAGAGTTTTCGATTCATGAGCAGAAAGGAGGGGGGTGAGCAGAAGTGCTACCTTGGACTGCCGGCGGGCTGGCTTTGGCCTCTTTAGGAGCCTGGTGGACAGAGCCCCTTGGCAGGCAGTCCTGAAAGGCAAAGGAGTCCAGGAAGGCGGCACACTCTTCAAGAAGGAAGTCTTAAAGGCGCAGGAGCAGGCCGTCCCCATGTGCCGCAATACGAGCTGGCAGGGAAGAAGAGCGGCCTGGTTGAACAGAGAGCTTTGGATGGAACTCAGGAAAAAAGAGAGAGTTTATGACCTTTGAAGAAGGGGCAGGCAACTCAGGAGGACTACAAGGATGTTGTGAGGTTTTGCAGCGAGAAAATCAGAAGGGCCAAAGCCCAACTAGACCTTAACCTGGCGACTGCCATAAAAGACAACCAAAAATGTTTCTCTAAATACATTAGCGACAAAAGGAGGCCTAAGGAGACTCTTCACCCTTTACCGGACGCGGGGGGAAACATAGTGACAAAGGATGACGAAAAGGCTGAGGTACTTCATGCCGCCTTTGCCTCAGCCTTTCAGAGTAAGACCAGTTGTTCTCCAGCTACCCAGCCCCCTGAGCTGGAAGATAGGGGCGGGGAGCAGAATGAAGCCCCCACAATCCAAGGAGAAATGGCTAGCGACCTGCTACACCACTCTAGACACCCACAAGTCGATGGGATGGGATGGGATGGGATGGGATCCACCCACGGGCACTGAGGGAGCTGGCGGAAGCGCTCACCAAGCCACTTCCCGTCATCTACCAGCAGTCCTGGCTAACCGGGGAGGTCCCAGCGGACCGAAGGTTAGCAAATGTGATGCCCGTCTTCAAGAAGGGCCGGCCAGACGATCCGGGGAACTACAGGCCTCTCAGCCTGACCTCGGTGTCGGGGAAGATTATGGAGCGGATCATCTTGAGTGCCATCGCGCGGCATGTAGAGGACAACCAGCCCATCAGGCCCAGTCAGCATGGCTTTATGAAAGGCAGGTCCTGCCTGACTAACCTGATCTCCTTCTGTGACAAAGTGCCCCGTTTAGCGGACGAGGGAAAGCCTGTGGATATAGTCTACTTAGAATTTAGTAAAGCCATTGACACCGTTTCCCACAGCATTGTCCTGGAGAAACTGGCTGCTCACGGCTTGGACGGGCGTACTCTTTGCTGGGTGAAAAACTGGCTGGATGGCCAGGCCCAAAGGGTTGTGGTGAATGGAGTTAAATGCGGTTGGCGGCCGGTCACAAGTGGTGTTCCCCAGGGCTCGGTACTTGGGCCGGTCTTGTTTAATACCTTTATCAAGGACCTGGACAAGAGGATCGAGTGCACCCTCAGTAAGTTTGCAGGCGACACCGAGTTGGGCGGGTGTGTTGATCTGCTGGAGGGTAGGAAGGCTCTTCAGAGGGAGCTGGACAGGCTGGGTGGATGGGCCGAGGCCAGTTGTATGAGGTTCAACAAGGCCAAGTGCCGAGTCCTACACTTGGGTCGCAACAATCCTGTGCAACGCTACAGGCTTGGGACGAGTGGCTGGAAAGCAGCCTGGTGGAAGAGGACCTGGGAGTGCTGATTGGCAGCCGGCCCAATATGAGCCAGCAGTGTGTCCAGGTGGCCAAGAAGGCCAATAGCACCCCGACTTGTATCAGAAAGAGTGTGGCCAGCAGGACTAGGGAAGCAATTGTACCTTTGTACTCAGCACTGGTGAGGCCTCAGCGCGAATGCTGTGTTCAGTTTTGGGCCCCTCACGACAAGAAAAGACATTGAGGTGCTGGAGCGTGCTCAGAGAAGGGCAATGAAACTGGTGAAGGGTCTGGAGCACAAGTCTTGTGAGGAGCGGTTGAGAGAGCTGGGCTTGTTTAGCCTGGAGAAGAGGAGGCTCAGGGGAGACCTTATCGCTCTCTACAACTAACTGAAAGGAGGGTGTAGAGAGGTGGCTGCCGGTCTCTTCTCCCACCTGGCAAGTGATAGGACAAGAGGAAATGGCCGCAAGTTGCACCAGGGGAGTTTTAGATCGGATATTGGAAAAACTCCTTCTCTGAAAGGGTTCTCAGACATTGGAACAAGCTGCCCAGGGAGGTGGTTGGATCACCATCCCTGGAGGTATTTAAAAGACGTGTGGATGAGGCGCTTAGGGGCATGGTTTAGTGGTGGACTTAGCAGGGTTAGGTTTACGGTTGGACTTGATGGTCTTGAAGGTCTTTTCCAACCTAAACCATTCCATGATTCTATGATTCTACGCCTGAAGGGCCTTGAGAGCAGCTCTTCCACTTTCAGACAGAGCCTGCCCCATCATCCCAGGGACCAGGTTGTGCACTCAGCTGTGTGCCTTACGGCAATTCCCACAAGCCAGGATGGCAGCAGGAAGCCCCCGCACCTTTCACGAGCTTTGAGGCTGCCATTCTTCAAGCCAATGCTCTCTAGCCTCCAGGGACCTAGCCCCGCTCAGCAAATGCAACGCACGGGGCTGGCTCCTGCTTTCCTCCCGTGACTGCCCCGCACTCCAGCATGGGAGCAAGGCTCCACTATACAGCTGTAGAAGGTAGACGGATGAGATGAGGCTGACACAGGGCTTACCAAAGCCATGGATGTCGTGGTTTAACCACAGCTGGCAACTAAGAACCACACAGCCGCTTGCTCGCTCCCCCAAGGTAGGATGGGGGTGAGAATCGGAAGGGTAAAAGTGAGAAAACTCGCGCGCTGAGATAAAGACGGTTTAATAGGTGAAGCAAAAACTACGCAGGCAAGCAAAGCCAAACCAGGAACTCATTCACTACTTCCCATCGGCAGGCAGGTGTTCAGCCGGTGTTCAGCCATGGCCAGGAAAGCAGGGCTCCATCACGCGTAACGGTTACTTGGGAAGACAAACGCCATCACTCCGCATGTCCCTCCCTTCCTTCTTCTTCCCCCAGCTTTATATGCTGAGCATGATGTCCTATGGTATGGAATATCCCTTTGGTCAGTTGGGGTCAGCTGTCCCAGCTGTGTCGCCTCCCAACTTTTTGTGCACCCCCAGCCTAGTCGTTGGTGGGGCGGTGTGAGAAGCAGAAAAGGCCTTGACTCTGTGTAAGCACTGCTTAGCAGTAACTAAAACATCCCTGCTTTATCAACACTGTTTCCAGCACAAATCCAAAACACAGCCCCATACTAGCTACTACAAAGAAAATTAGCTCTACCCCAGCCAAAACCAGCACAATGGAGAATGACGTGTGGTGCTGAGAGCGGGAGCATCCTTCTCTGGCTAGAGCCCAAAATTGCGTGTCCTTGGCCACGCGTACCAGGGGCCACAACTGCCCTTGTCGGTGTTGGCCCAGAACAGCAACGTAACTCATAGACAGCAAGGACAGGAAGCCTGCCAGAGGCTGTTGCTGTGGCTGACGTAGCCAGGGTGGCCTGCGCTGCATCTGCGTTTCACTGGGCTTTCTGCGGGAAGGCTGACACTGCTTGGGTACGCCTGCCTCAGTTGGCTTGCACATCACTGCTTGCCTGCCACGCCTGTAACCAGATAAGCTCTTCAACACCCAAGTATGTGCATCCTGCCCGCAGTAGCTGCCTTCTCTGGCACATACGTGTTTTGGGAAGGACGTGGTGGCAAACGGCTGCAGAGAGCAGGGTGGCAGTGAACTTCCCAAAGAGGCTATGATGCCCCACTTGTTTTTTTCCTGCCAGCTGTTAGCAGGCAGTGCTCGGAGGCAGGCGCTGCTGCCTGCCACGGGGCCTGCACGCCTTCATCCATCCCACAAGCACAGCATTCAGTGCTGGTGGTGGGGGGGGAGTGTGTCGGGGCTGTCCGCTGCCAGCTTCTGCCTGCCCTCCTGCTTGGAACACACCCATGTTGCCCCCCCTGCCCCAAGAGGCCACCGCGCCCAGCACCCGGAACCAGCGGCTCTGTGACATCAGCCCCGGGACCAAGGGCACCGCGGGCAACGTGAGTACTGCGGGCACTACGTCGGTTGCCGCACTGGTGGCGACGAGCTCTCCGTTCTTGCAGCTGCCACGTGTTGCTGGCAGCGATGAATTTGCTCCCCCTCTTCCTCCTACTGGCCCTGTGCTGGCCTGCGCACGGCACGTGGGACACCTGTGGGTAAGTAAGTGGCCCAAGGCTCCGGCAGGGAGCTTGGGCAACCCTTATGAGCTTCACTGGAGGGTGCCCACTCCTCCCCCGTGGCCACGCCAGAGTTTCCTGAACCCCATTTGGGAACCTCAGTTCCTTGCCAGCACCCATGCTGCTGGCACAACTGGCCTGCGGGGATAAAGCAGAAACAGGGGCGGATGCACGCACGCCCCACGGGCTTCCCCGGCCTTGCTGTCCACGCAACGCCTTGTGGGGAGGGAAGACGGCTCACCTTCAGCCTGAAGAGCAGCAAGCCATCGAGCAGGACGGTAATGAGTTTCTGTTTCCAGAGGGACCTGCGGGCTCCGGCCCATGGCTTCTCACCACGGCATGTCGCGCATCGTGGGTGGCACAGATGCCCCGCCAGGGTCCTGGCCCTGGATCGTCAGCATCCAGGATCCCTGGAAAACAGGCACGGGGCATACGTGCGGAGGGTCCCTCATCAGCCCACAGTGGGTCCTCACAGCAGCCCACTGCTTCACTGAGGCCAGGTAAGGAGGACCAGGGGACGGGGATATCCCCACAACACTAGCAGGTGCCCTGTCCGCAGCACCGCGTGCTACTCCCATCCCGTCTCCTTGCAGTCTGCCCGGTGCCTGGGCACCGCAGAGCCCAGCTGAGAGACTGCTCAGGAGAAGGCTGGGCTTGTGCCACTGCTTCCTAGCAGCCTCCAGCTCAACATTCCTTGTGCCTAAGGCGTGCCAGGGCACTCGCCGCCTCCCTAGCGCGGCTTTCCTCTCTCCCTTGTGGAGCAGAAGGCAGGGAACTGCCGGGCTGCTGCAGCACATGGCTCCGCTCCCTCTGACCCCTCTCTCCCTCTGCCTTCCAGGCACATCGCCATGTGGCGCGTGGTGATCGGGGCCACCCGGTTGACTCAGCTGGGCCCTGAGGCCCAAGTGCGCAATATCAGGCGGCTACTGGTTCACGAGCACTACAGCAATATCACGCAGAGGAACGACATCGCCCTGCTGGAACTGGACCAGCCTGTCCAGTGCGGCTACTCCGTACAGCTTGCCTGTGTGCCCGATGCCTCGCTCAGAGTGTCAAAGCTGACAACCTGCTACGTCAGCGGCTGGGGTTCCACGACTGAAAGAGGTGAGTTCCCAAAAACGTACTCGTGTCCTGAGCGCAAGCTTGGCACGCTGGGGAGACGGGTTGGGCTTCCTGAGAGCAGAGGCGAAAGCCAGAGTCAGGCTGTGGGGACGCATGCCTCTAGAGAGATGGGCCTGAGCCATTCCCCAAAGCGAGACAGAAGGGGACCACCGGTACAGTGCCTTCAAGGTGCAAAGCCAAGCCCTAGGGAAGGGCTTCGCCCAGACAGGGGAGGAGGAATGGCAACGAGCTGCCTGCTGTTAATTCCCTCCTGTGCTCACAGCTGGAGGATCGACTGATGTCCTGCAGGAGGCCAAGGTCCGCCTCATTGATGTCAACCTCTGTAACAGCAGCGGGTGGTACAGAGGGGCCATCCACACCCACAACCTGTGTGCTGGCTATGCGCAGGGTGGCATCGACACCTGCCAGGTAGGAGCGTGCTACGAGTCAAGCCCCAGCAGCACAGGCAGCCCTCTCACAACCGCCCCGCACGTACCCCGGCGCGTGCTTTGCCTGGCAAGTCACCCTCCCACCGCTGGGTCCCCACCGCTCTTGGGGCTGACCTCCCCTTCCCCACCTGCAGCTCCTTGCCCAGCGCCCCCCTTGCCCCAGAGGCCTGCGACTCTGCCCACAAAGCCCATCCAGTGCTCTTGGCAGCCCACCGGTCCACATCCCAAGCCTGCAACATCTGCGTTCCACACGTGCAGGGTCACTGTGCAGAGATGAGAGAGAGCCCTCCCTCCCTTACACGCCCACGACCCCCTCCCACACAAGCTTCTGTAGGCCCTGGCACCTGAGCGGGGTCTTTCTGTGCCGCAGAGTACAGCTCTGGCAGGTGCTGTGAGAGAGAAGGAGCCAGCCGTAGTGCTGACAGAGGCCACCCAACAGTACCTTCGTCCTCTCTCCTCCACTGCAGGGTGACAGCGGTGGTCCTCTCGTCTGCAAAGATAACAATGCAGACTACTTCTGGCTCGTTGGAGTCACCAGCTGGGGGAAAGGCTGCGCGAGAGCAAGACGGCCCGGAGTCTACACCTCCACGCAGCACTTTTACGGCTGGATCCTGGCACAGATGGGACTGCGCTCAGCAGTAACAGCTACTCCAATGCCACAGCCAGTCTTCACCTCAAGCCCCTTTCAGAGGCCAAGGCCGATACCAACGGAACTGGGCAGGTTTCCACCCTGCCCATTTCCACTCGAGAAGCTGGTGCAATTCTTTACTCGGGTGCAGGAGCTCCTGCAGTTCCTAAGGGGGACAAAGGCCTGAGCAGCACGATGGACAGGATCCAGTGCAGCCGGCAGCGTTCCACCGCCATTTCCTTCTGGGACGCTGCCTGCTGACCCAAAGGCAGCCTCAGTGCCAAAGGCCTGCTCTGTCCCGCCCACGCTCCTCCGAGTGCACGCAGGTGCTGAAGCTGACTCAGGTCTTCCAATAAAGTTGCCAATTTTCACAGCTAACCATGCTTCAGTCCGATTCAGTCTCCTGTGCGAGGCAAGGACTTCCACACCTGGCGCCTGCAAAAGGAGGCTGCAGGCAGTCAAGTAGGGCACAAAGGGAAAGAGCCACTCAAAAGGGCTGAAACCGTGCCCGGTCAGAGAGGAGGGTGCTCAGAGCCACCGTGAGATGGAGAAGACTGGCACGCTGAGGCTAGAACGAGGACAGGAAAAAAATGATGGGAGATGCAGATGACTGGGGGTGTGCATTAAGGCACACAAGCTGACGACTAGGGCCTGGCGTAAGCCTTAGCTCACTGAACGGCCTGTGCGAAACTCCTGAGCGTGACAAGAGAAATTGCTGACCGTAGCGAACAGACTGAGCAGCTGACAGGAGTTAGAGTGCCACGAGGAAGAGCCAGATTTCACGGGTAGCTAAGGGGGATTGATGTGAGAGGTGGCCCCACTTCACAGATAATTGAAGGGAGAGTTGGGCTCATTTTGGGGAGAGGAATCTGGCAGGGCCAGCAGTACCCAGGAAACCCCATCCATCAGTAATGCTGTGGAAGTCCGAGGTGACCTAGCTAAGAACACCTGCAACACCAAATCCGTTCACAGATGTAGCAAACCTGGGAGCAAGGGGGGAAAACCAAGCGGGACTAGGTCCCTTGTTTGGGAGGAGGCAAGGGCAGAGAAGGAGGAGTTGAGGAAGATGAGGGGGATGTATAAGCACAGAAAATGGAGAGAAGGGGGTGGGGGAGGGGAACCCAGGAGCTAGTCGCGCTTAAGACAACTTGTTTGCTTCTTTGACTCAGCCCTGCGCCTAATCCCCACAGTCCGTCCTACCTTCTTTCTGAGAGCGCTCCCAAATCCTGTTCTGTGTGGCCTCACTCTGTACCCAGTGTGGGGGTGGGTCCAGGGGCCTGGCTGCTAGCAATGGCAGAAGGGAACTCCGGTCATAGGGAGCCAGCGGTTGGAGACACCGAGTGTCTAGGGCCAGCTGCTGGTGGGAGTGCTGGGTGCGGGTGCAAGTCACTCTTGAGCTTGAAGCTGGACTAGTTCACGCGCGAGAGGAGATACAGGTCTGGAAAGACCCAAGGTCTGGGCCAATCACTGGGTAAGTAGTTTGACATCCAGCCACAGATTTTAATTGAACTTAGTTCCCTTGCTGGTCTTTAAGGCACCCATGAACATGCTGTGCTTGCAAATCTAGGGAGTGGTGTGTGTGTGTGTGTTTCACTACTGAACATCAGTCCTGATCAGCTGGAGAGGAAGACAAGGACTGGGTTGTGCTTCCTGTGTTAAGCGGGTGCCGGTGAATGTACCGCTCCGTCGACGTTAATCTGGTCTGCCATTCATGCCAGTGACGTATGTGTGCACGGTCTTGCAGGCTAAGCAGCCTGGAGGAGTCTCACGATCACTAGCCCTTGTTCTCGTGGGGGACTTCAACTTGCCAGATGTCTGCTGGAAATACAATGCGGCCGAGAGGAAAGAGCCTAGGAGGTTCCTGGAGCGTGTGGAAGAGAACTTCCTGACACAGCTGGCGAGTGAGCCAACGAGGGAAGGCGCCCCGCTGGACCTGTTCTTTGTGAAACGAGAAGGACTGGTGGGGGATGCGACGGTGGGGGGCCACCTCGGGCATAGCAATGAGGAAATGAGAGAGTTTTCGATTCATGAGCAGAAAGGAGGGGGGTGAGCAGAAGTGCTACCTTGGACTGCCGGCGGGCTGGCTTTGGCCTCTTTAGGAGCCTGGTGGACAGAGCCCCTTGGCAGGCAGTCCTGAAAGGCAAAGGAGTCCAGGAAGGCGGCACACTCTTCAAGAAGGAAGTCTTAAAGGCGCAGGAGCAGGCCGTCCCCATGTGCCGCAATACGAGCTGGCAGGGAAGAAGAGCGGCCTGGTTGAACAGAGAGCTTTGGATGGAACTCAGGAAAAAAGAGAGAGTTTATGACCTTTGAAGAAGGGGCAGGCAACTCAGGAGGACTACAAGGATGTTGTGAGGTTTTGCAGCGAGAAAATCAGAAGGGCCAAAGCCCAACTAGACCTTAACCTGGCGACTGCCATAAAAGACAACCAAAAATGTTTCTCTAAATACATTAGCGACAAAAGGAGGCCTAAGGAGACTCTTCACCCTTTACCGGACGCGGGGGGAAACATAGTGACAAAGGATGACGAAAAGGCTGAGGTACTTCATGCCGCCTTTGCCTCAGCCTTTCAGAGTAAGACCAGTTGTTCTCCAGCTACCCAGCCCCCTGAGCTGGAAGATAGGGGCGGGGAGCAGAATGAAGCCCCCACAATCCAAGGAGAAATGGCTAGCGACCTGCTACACCACTCTAGACACCCACAAGTCGATGGGATGGGATGGGATGGGATGGGATCCACCCACGGGCACTGAGGGAGCTGGCGGAAGCGCTCACCAAGCCACTTCCCGTCATCTACCAGCAGTCCTGGCTAACCGGGGAGGTCCCAGCGGACCGAAGGTTAGCAAATGTGATGCCCGTCTTCAAGAAGGGCCGGCCAGACGATCCGGGGAACTACAGGCCTCTCAGCCTGACCTCGGTGTCGGGGAAGATTATGGAGCGGATCATCTTGAGTGCCATCGCGCGGCATGTAGAGGACAACCAGCCCATCAGGCCCAGTCAGCATGGCTTTATGAAAGGCAGGTCCTGCCTGACTAACCTGATCTCCTTCTGTGACAAAGTGCCCCGTTTAGCGGACGAGGGAAAGCCTGTGGATATAGTCTACTTAGAATTTAGTAAAGCCATTGACACCGTTTCCCACAGCATTGTCCTGGAGAAACTGGCTGCTCACGGCTTGGACGGGCATACTCTTTGCTGGGTGAAAAACTGGCTGGATGGCCAGGCCCAAAGGGTTGTGGTGAATGGAGTTAAATGCGGTTGGCGGCCGGTCACAAGTGGTGTTCCCCAGGGCTCGGTACTTGGGCCGGTCTTGTTTAATACCTTTATCAAGGACCTGGACAAGAGGATCGAGTGCACCCTCAGTAAGTTTGCAGGCGACACCGAGTTGGGCGGGTGTGTTGATCTGCTGGAGGGTAGGAAGGCTCTTCAGAGGGAGCTGGACAGGCTGGGTGGATGGGCCGAGGCCAGTTGTATGAGGTTCAACAAGGCCAAGTGCCGAGTCCTACACTTGGGTCGCAACAATCCTGTGCAACGCTACAGGCTTGGGACGAGTGGCTGGAAAGCAGCCTGGTGGAAGAGGACCTGGGAGTGCTGATTGGCAGCCGGCCCAATATGAGCCAGCAGTGTGCGCATGTGGCCAAGAAGGCCAATAGCACCCCGACTTGTATCAGAAAGAGTGTGGCCAGCAGGACTAGGGAAGCAATTGTACCTTTGTACTCAGCACTGGTGAGGCCTCAGCGCGAATGCTGTGTTCAGTTTTGGGCCCCTCACGACAAGAAAAGACATTGAGGTGCTGGAGCGTGCTCAGAGAAGGGCAATGAAACTGGTGAAGGGTCTGGAGCACAAGCCTTGTGAGGAGCGGTTGAGAGAGCTGGGCTTGTTTAGCCTGGAGAAGAGGAGGCTCAGGGGAGACCTTATTGCACTCTACAACTAACTGAAAGGAGGGTGTAGAGAGGTGGCTGCCGGTCTCTTCTCCCACCTGGCAAGTGATAGGACAAGAGGAAATGGCCGCAAGTTGCACCAGGGGAGTTTTAGATCGGATATTGGAAAAACTCCTTCTCTGAAAGGGTTCTCAGACATTGGAACAAGCTGCCCAGGGAGGTGGTTGGATCACCATCCCTGGAGGTATTTAAAAGACGTGTGGATGAGGCGCTTAGGGGCATGGTTTAGTGGTGGACTTAGCAGGGTTAGGTTTACGGTTGGACTTGATGGTCTTGAAGGTCTTTTCCAACCTAAACCATTCCATGATTCTATGATTCTACGCCTGAAGGGCCTTGAGAGCAGCTCTTCCACTTTCAGACAGAGCCTGCCCCATCATCCCAGGGACCAGGTTGTGCACTCAGCTGTGTGCCTTACGGCAATTCCCACAAGCCAGGATGGCAGCAGGAAGCCCCCGCACCTTTCACGAGCTTTGAGGCTGCCATTCTTCAAGCCAATGCTCTCTAGCCTCCAGGGACCTAGCCCCGCTCAGCAAATGCAACGCACGGGGCTGGCTCCTGCTTTCCTCCCGTGACTGCCCCGCACTCCAGCATGGGAGCAAGGCTCCACTATACAGCTGTAGAAGGTAGACGGATGAGATGAGGCTGACACAGGGCTTACCAAAGCCATGGATGTCGTGGTTTAACCCCAGCTGGCAACTAAGAACCACACAGCCGCTTGCTCGCTCCCCCAAGGTAGGATGGGGGTGAGAATCGGAAGGGTAAAAGTGAGAAAACTCGCGCGCTGAGATAAAGACGGTTTAATAGGTGAAGCAAAAACTACGCAGGCAAGCAAAGCCAAACCAGGAACTCATTCACTACTTCCCATCGGCAGGCAGGTGTTCAGCCGGTGTTCAGCCATGGCCAGGAAAGCAGGGCTCCATCACGCGTAACGGTTACTTGGGAAGACAAACGCCATCACTCCGCATGTCCCTCCCTTCCTTCTTCTTCCCCCAGCTTTATATGCTGAGCATGATGTCCTATGGTATGGAATATCCCTTTGGTCAGTTGGGGTCAGCTGTCCCAGCTGTGTCGCCTCCCAACTTTTTGTGCACCCCCAGCCTAGTCGTTGGTGGGGCGGTGTGAGAAGCAGAAAAGGCCTTCACTCTGTGTAAGCACTGCTTAGCAGTAACTAAAACATCCCTGCTTTATCAACACTGTTTCCAGCACAAATCCAAAACACAGCCCCATACTAGCTACTACAAAGAAAATTAACTCTACCCCAGCCAAAACCAGCACAATGGAGAATGGCGTGTGGTGCTGAGAGCGGGAGCATCCTTCTCTGGCTAGAGCCCAAAATTGCGTGTCCTTGGCCACGCGTACCAGGGGCCACAACTGCCCTTGTCGGTGTTGGCCCAGAACAGCAACGTAACTCATAGACAGCAAGGACAGGAAGCCTGCCAGAGGCTGTTGCTGTGGCTGACGTAGCCAGGGTGGCCTGCGCTGCATCTGCGTTTCACTGGGCTTTCTGCGGGAAGGCTGACACTGCTTGGGTACGCCTGCCTCAGTTGGCTTGCACATCACTGCTTGCCTGCCACGCCTGTAACCAGATAAGCTCTTCAACACCCAAGTATGTGCATCCTGCCCGCAGTAGCTGCCTTCTCTGGCACATACGTGTTTTGGGAAGGACGTGGTGGCAAACGGCTGCAGAGAGCAGGGTGGCAGTGAACTTCCCAAAGAGGCTATGATGCCCCACTTGTTTTTTTCCTGCCAGCTGTTAGCAGGCAGTGCTCGGAGGCAGGCGCTGCTGCCTGCCACGGGGCCTGCACGCCTTCATCCATCCCACAAGCACAGCATTCAGTGCTGGTGGTGGGGGGGGAGTGTGTCGGGGGTGTCCGATGCCAGCTTCTGCCTGCCCTCCTGCTTGGAACACACCCATGTTGCCCCCCCTGCCCCAAGAGGCCACCGCGCCCAGCACCCGGAACCAGCGGCTCTGTGACATCAGCCCCGGGACCAAGGGCACCGCGGGCAACGTGAGTACTGCGGGCACTACGTCGGTTGCCGCACTGGTGGCGACGAGCTCTCCGTTCTTGCAGCTGCCACGTGTTGCTGGCAGCGATGAATTTGCTCCCCCTCTTCCTCCTACTGGCCCTGTGCTGGCCTGCGCACGGCACGTGGGACACCTGTGGGTAAGTAAGTGGCCCAAGGCTCCGGCAGGGAGCTTGGGCAACCCTTATGAGCTTCACTGGAGGGTGCCCACTCCTCCCCCGTGGCCACGCCAGAGTTTCCTGAACCCCATTTGGGAACCTCAGTTCCTTGCCAGCACCCATGCTGCTGGCACAACTGGCCTGCGGGGATAAAGCAGAAACAGGGGCGGATGCACGCACGCCCCACGGGCTTCCCCGGCCTTGCTGTCCACGCAACGCCTTGTGGGGAGGGAAGACGGCTCACCTTCAGCCTGAAGAGCAGCAAGCCATCGAGCAGGACGGTAATGAGTTTCTGTTTCCAGAGGGACCTGCGGGCTCCGGCCCATGGCTTCTCACCACGGCATGTCGCGCATCGTGGGTGGCACAGATGCCCCGCCAGGGTCCTGGCCCTGGATCGTCAGCATCCAGGATCCCTGGAAAACAGGCACGGGGCATACGTGCGGAGGGTCCCTCATCAGCCCACAGTGGGTCCTCACAGCAGCCCACTGCTTCACTGAGGCCAGGTAAGGAGGACCAGGGGACGGGGATATCCCCACAACACTAGCAGGTGCCCTGTCCGCAGCACCGCGTGCTACTCCCATCCCGTCTCCTTGCAGTCTGCCCGGTGCCTGGGCACCGCAGAGCCCAGCTGAGAGACTGCTCAGGAGAAGGCTGGGCTTGTGCCACTGCTTCCTAGCAGCCTCCAGCTCAACATTCCTTGTGCCTAAGGCGTGCCAGGGCACTCGCCGCCTCCCTAGCGCGGCTTTCCTCTCTCCCTTGTGGAGCAGAAGGCAGGGAACTGCCGGGCTGCTGCAGCACATGGCTCCGCTCCCTCTGACCCCTCTCTCCCTCTGCCTTCCAGGCACATCGCCATGTGGCGCGTGGTGATCGGGGCCACCCGGTTGACTCAGCTGGGCCCTGAGGCCCAAGTGCGCAATATCAGGCGGCTACTGGTTCACGAGCACTACAGCAATATCACGCAGAGGAACGACATCGCCCTGCTGGAACTGGACCAGCCTGTCCAGTGCGGCTACTCCGTACAGCTTGCCTGTGTGCCCGATGCCTCGCTCAGAGTGTCAAAGCTGACAACCTGCTACGTCAGCGGCTGGGGTTCCACGACTGAAAGAGGTGAGTTCCCAAAAACGTACTCGTGTCCTGAGCGCAAGCTTGGCACGCTGGGGAGACGGGTTGGGCTTCCTGAGAGCAGAGGCGAAAGCCAGAGTCAGGCTGTGGGGACGCATGCCTCTAGAGAGATGGGCCTGAGCCATTCCCCAAAGCGAGACAGAAGGGGACCACCGGTACAGTGCCTTCAAGGTGCAAAGCCAAGCCCTAGGGAAGGGCTTCGCCCAGACAGGGGAGGAGGAATGGCAACGAGCTGCCTGCTGTTAATTCCCTCCTGTGCTCACAGCTGGAGGATCGACTGATGTCCTGCAGGAGGCCAAGGTCCGCCTCATTGATGTCAACCTCTGTAACAGCAGCGGGTGGTACAGAGGGGCCATCCACACCCACAACCTGTGTGCTGGTTATGCGCAGGGTGGCATCGACACCTGCCAGGTAGGAGCGTGCTACGAGTCAAGCCCCAGCAGCACAGGCAGCCCTCTCACAACCGCCCCGCACGTACCCCGGCGCGTGCTTTGCCTGGCAAGTCACCCTCCCACCGCTGGGTCCCCACCGCTCTTGGGGCTGACCTCCCCTTCCCCACCTGCAGCTCCTTGCCCAGCGCCCCCCTTGCCCCAGAGGCCTGCGACTCTGCCCACAAAGCCCATCCAGTGCTCTTGGCAGCCCACCGGTCCACATCCCAAGCCTGCAACATCTGCGTTCCACACGTGCAGGGTCACTGTGCAGAGATGAGAGAGAGCCCTCCCTCCCTTACACGCCCACGACCCCCTCCCACACAGGCTTCTGTAGGCCCTGGCACCTGAGCGGGGTCTTTCTGTGCCGCAGAGTACAGCTCTGGCAGGTGCTGTGAGAGAGAAGGAGCCAGCCGTAGTGCTGACAGAGGCCACCCAACAGTACCTTCGTCCTCTCTCCTCCACTGCAGGGTGACAGCGGTGGTCCTCTCGTCTGCAAAGATAACAATGCAGACTACTTCTGGCTCGTTGGAGTCACCAGCTGGGGGAAAGGCTGCGCGAGAGCAAGACGGCCCGGAGTCTACACCTCCACGCAGCACTTTTACGGCTGGATCCTGGCACAGATGGGACTGCGCTCAGCAGTAACAGCTACTCCAATGCCACAGCCAGTCTTCACCTCAAGCCCCTTTCAGAGGCCAAGGCCGATACCAACGGAATTGGGCAGGTTTCCACCCTGCCCATTTCCACTCCAGAAGCTGGTGCAATTCTTTACTCGGGTGCAGGAGCTCCTGCAGTTCCTAAGGGGGACAAAGGCCTGAGCAGCACGATGGACAGGATCCAGTGCAGCCGGCAGCGTTCCACCGCCATTTCCTTCTGGGACGCTGCCTGCTGACCCAAAGGCAGCCTCAGTGCCAAAGGCCTGCTCTGTCCCGCCCACGCTCCTCCGAGTGCACGCAGGTGCTGAAGCTGACTCAGGTCTTCCAATAAAGTTGCCAATTTTCACAGCTAACCATGCTTCAGTCCGATTCAGTCTCCTGTGCGAGGCAAGGACTTCCACACCTGGCGCCTGCAAAAGGAGGCTGCAGGCAGTCAAGTAGGGCACAAAGGGAAAGAGCCACTCAAAAGGGCTGAAACCGTGCCCGGTCAGAGAGGAGGGTGCTCAGAGCCACCGTGAGATGGAGAAGACTGGCACGCTGAGGCTAGAACGAGGACAGGAAAAAAATGATGGGAGATGCAGATGACTGGGGGTGTGCATTAAGGCACACAAGCTGACGACTAGGGCCTGGCGTAAGCCTTAGCTCACTGAACGGCCTGTGCGAAACTCCTGAGCGTGACAAGAGAAATTGCTGACCGTAGCGAACAGACTGAGCAGCTGACAGGAGTTAGAGTGCCACGAGGAAGAGCCAGATTTCACGGGTAGCTAAGGGGGATTGATGTGAGAGGTGGCCCCACTTCACAGATAATTGAAGGGAGAGTTGGGCTCATTTTGGGGAGAGGAATCTGGCAGGGCCAGCAGTACCCAGGAAACCCCATCCATCAGTAATGCTGTGGAAGTCCGAGGTGACCTAGCTAAGAACACCTGCAACACCAAATCCGTTCACAGATGTAGCAAACCTGGGAGCAAGGGGGGAAAACCAAGCGGGACTAGGTCCCTTGTTTGGGAGGAGGCAAGGGCAGAGAAGGAGGAGTTGAGGAAGATGAGGGGGATGTATAAGCACAGAAAATGGAGAGAAGGGGGTGGGGGAGGGGAACCCAGGAGCTAGTCGCGCTTAAGACAACTTGTTTGCTTCTTTGACTCAGCCCTGCGCCTAATCCCCACAGTCCGTCCTACCTTCTTTCTGAGAGCGCTCCCAAATCCTTTTCTGTGTGGCCTCACTCTGTACCCAGTGTGGGGGTGGGTCCAGGGGCCTGGCTGCTAGCAATGGCAGAAGGGAACTCCGGTCATAGGGAGCCAGCGGTTGGAGACACCGAGTGTCTAGGGCCAGCTGCTGGTGGGAGTGCTGGGTGCGGGTGCAAGTCGCTCTTGAGCTTGAAGCTGGACTAGTTCACGCGCGAGAGGAGATACAGGTCTGGAAAGACCCAAGGTCTGGGCCAATCACTGGGAAAGTAGTTTGACATCCAGCCACAGATTTTAATTGAACTTAGTTCCCTTGCTGGTCTTTAAGGCACCCATGAACATGCTGTGCTTGCAAATCTAGGGAGTGGTGTGTGTGTGTGTGTTTCACTACTGAACATCAGTCCTGATCAGCTGGAGAGGAAGACAAGGACTGGGTTGTGCTTCCTGTGTTAAGCGGGTGCCGGTGAATGTACCGCTCCGTCGACGTTAATCTGGTCTGCCATTCATGCCAGTGACGTATGTGTGCACGGTCTTGCAGGCTAAGCAGCCTGGAGGAGTCTCACGATCACTAGCCCTTGTTCTCGTGGGGGACTTCAACTTGCCAGATGTCTGCTGGAAATACAATGCGGCCGAGAGGAAAGAGCCTAGGAGGTTCCTGGAGCGTGTGGAAGAGAACTTCCTGACACAGCTGGCGAGTGAGCCAACGAGGGAAGGCGCCCCGCTGGACCTGTTCTTTGTGAAACGAGAAGGACTGGTGGGGGATGCGACGGTGGGGGGCCACCTCGGGCATAGCAATGAGGAAATGAGAGAGTTTTCGATTCATGAGCAGAAAGGAGGGGGGTGAGCAGAAGTGCTACCTTGGACTGCCGGCGGGCTGGCTTTGGCCTCTTTAGGAGCCTGGTGGACAGAGCCCCTTGGCAGGCAGTCCTGAAAGGCAAAGGAGTCCAGGAAGGCGGCACACTCTTCAAGAAGGAAGTCTTAAAGGCGCAGGAGCAGGCCGTCCCCATGTGCCGCAATACGAGCTGGCAGGGAAGAAGAGCGGCCTGGTTGAACAGAGAGCTTTGGATGGAACTCAGGAAAAAAGAGAGAGTTTATGACCTTTGAAGAAGGGGCAGGCAACTCAGGAGGACTACAAGGATGTTGTGAGGTTTTGCAGCGAGAAAATCAGAAGGGCCAAAGCCCAACTAGACCTTAACCTGGCGACTGCCATAAAAGACAACCAAAAATGTTTCTCTAAATACATTAGTGACAAAAGGAGGCCTAAGGAGACTCTTCACCCTTTACCGGACGCGGGGGGAAACATAGTGACAAAGGATGACGAAAAGGCTGAGGTACTTCATGCCGCCTTTGCCTCAGTCTTTCAGAGTAAGACCAGTTGTTCTCCAGCTACCCAGCCCCCTGAGCTGGAAGATAGCGGCGGGGAGCAGAATGAAGCCCCCACAATCCAAGGAGAAATGGCTAGCGACCTGCTACACCACTCTAGACACCCACAAGTCGATGGGATGGGATGGGATGGGATCCACCCACGGGCACTGAGGGAGCTGGCGGAAGCGCTCACCAAGCCACTTCCCGTCATCTACCAGCAGTCCTGGCTAACCGGGGAGGTCCCAGCGGACCGAAGGTTAGCAAATGTGATGCCCGTCTTCAAGAAGGGCCGGCCAGACGATCCGGGGAACTACAGGCCTCTCAGCCTGACCTCGGTGTCGGGGAAGATTATGGAGCGGATCATCTTGAGTGCCATCGCGCGGCATGTAGAGGACAACCAGCCCATCAGGCCCAGTCAGCATGGCTTTATGAAAGGCAGGTCCTGCCTGACTAACCTGATCTCCTTCTGTGACAAAGTGACCCGTTTAGCGGACGAGGGAAAGCCTGTGGATATAGTCTACTTAGAATTTAGTAAAGCCATTGACACCGTTTCCCACAGCATTGTCCTGGAGAAACTGGCTGCTCACGGCTTGGACGGGCGTACTCTTTGCTGGGTGAAAAACTGGCTGGATGGCCAGGCCCAAAGGGTTGTGGTGAATGGAGTTAAATGCGGTTGGCGGCCGGTCACAAGTGGTGTTCCCCAGGGCTCGGTACTTGGGCCGGTCTTGTTTAATACCTTTATCAAGGACCTGGACAAGAGGATCGAGTGCACCCTCAGTAAGTTTGCAGGCGACACCGAGTTGGGCGGGTGTGTTGATCTGCTGGAGGGTAGGAAGGCTCTTCAGAGGGAGCTGGACAGGCTGGGTGGATGGGCCGAGGCCAGTTGTATGAGGTTCAACAAGGCCAAGTGCCGAGTCCTACACTTGGGTCGCAACAATCCTGTGCAACGCTACAGGCTTGGGACGAGTGGCTGGAAAGCAGCCTGGTGGAAGAGGACCTGGGAGTGCTGATTGGCAGCCGGCCCAATATGAGCCAGCAGTGTGCGCATGTGGCCAAGAAGGCCAATAGCACCCCGACTTGTATCAGAAAGAGTGTGGCCAGCAGGACTAGGGAAGCAATTGTACCTTTGTACTCAGCACTGGTGAGGCCTCAGCGCGAATGCTGTGTTCAGTTTTGGGCCCCTCACGACAAGAAAAGACATTGAGGTGCTGGAGCGTGCTCAGAGAAGGGCAATGAAACTGGTGAAGGGTCTGGAGCACAAGTCTTGTGAGGAGCGGTTGAGAGAGCTGGGCTTGTTTAGCCTGGAGAAGAGGAGGCTCAGGGGAGACCTTATCGCTCTCTACAACTAACTGAAAGGAGGGTGTAGAGAGGTGGCTGCCGGTCTCTTCTCCCACCTGGCAAGTGATAGGACAAGAGGAAATGGCCGCAAGTTGCACCAGGGGAGTTTTAGATCGGATATTGGAAAAACTCCTTCTCTGAAAGGGTTCTCAGACATTGGAACAAGCTGCCCAGGGAGGTGGTTGGATCACCATCCCTGGAGGTATTTAAAAGACATGTGGATGAGGCGCTTAGGGGCATGGTTTAGTGGTGGACTTAGCAGGGTTAGGTTTACGGTTGGACTTGATGGTCTTGAAGGTCTTTTCCAACCTAAACCATTCCATGATTCTATGATTCTACGCCTGAAGGGCCTTGAGAGCAGCTCTTCCACTTTCAGACAGAGCCTGCCCCATCATCCCAGGGACCAGGTTGTGCACTCAGCTGTGTGCCTTACGGCAATTCCCACAAGCCAGGATGGCAGCAGGAAGCCCCCGCACCTTTCACGAGCTTTGAGGCTGCCATTCTTCAAGCCAATGCTCTCTAGCCTCCAGGGACCTAGCCCCACTCAGCAAATGCAACGCACGGGGCTGGCTCCTGCTTTCCTCCCGTGACTGCCCCGCACTCCAGCATGGGAGCAAGGCTCCACTATACAGCTGTAGAAGGTAGACGGATGAGATGAGGCTGACACAGGGCTTACCAAAGCCATGGATGTCGTGGTTTAACCCCAGCTGGCAACTAAGAACCACACAGCCGCTTGCTCGCTCCCCCAAGGTAGGATGGGGGTGAGAATCGGAAGGGTAAAAGTGAGAAAACTCGCGCGCTGAGATAAAGACGGTTTAATAGGTGAAGCAAAAACTACGCAGGCAAGCAAAGCCAAACCAGGAACTCATTCACTACTTCCCATCGGCAGGCAGGTGTTCAGCCGGTGTTCAGCCATGGCCAGAAAAGCAGGGCTCCATCACGCGTAACGGTTACTTGGGAAGACAAACGCCATCACTCCGCATGTCCCTCCCTTCCTTCTTCTTCCCCCAGCTTTATATGCTGAGCATGATGTCCTATGGTATGGAATATCCCTTTGGTCAGTTGGGGTCAGCTGTCCCAGCTGTGTCGCCTCCCAACTTTTTGTGCACCCCCAGCCTAGTCGTTGGTGGGGCGGTGTGAGAAGCAGAAAAGGCCTTGACTCTGTGTAAGCACTGCTTAGCAGTAACTAAAACATCCCTGCTTTATCAACACTGTTTCCAGCACAAATCCAAAACACAGCCCCATACTAGCTACTACAAAGAAAATTAACTCTACCCCAGCCAAAACCAGCACAATGGAGAATGGCGTGTGGTGCTGAGAGCGGGAGCATCCTTCTCTGGCTAGAGCCCAAAATTGCGTGTCCTTGGCCACGCGTACCAGGGGCCACAACTGCCCTTGTCGGTGTTGGCCCAGAACAGCAACGTAACTCATAGACAGCAAGGACAGGAAGCCTGCCAGAGGCTGTTGCTGTGGCTGACGTAGCCAGGGTGGCCTGCGCTGCATCTGCGTTTCACTGGGCTTTCTGCGGGAAGGCTGACACTGCTTGGGTACGCCTGCCTCAGTTGGCTTGCACATCACTGCTTGCCTGCCACGCCTGTAACCAGATAAGCTCTTCAACACCCAAGTATGTGCATCCTGCCCGCAGTAGCTGCCTTCTCTGGCACATACGTGTTTTGGGAAGGACGTGGTGGCAAACGGCTGCAGAGAGCAGGGTGGCAGTGAACTTCCCAAAGAGGCTATGATGCCCCACTTGTTTTTTTTCCTGCCAGCTGTTAGCAGGCAGTGCTCGGAGGCAGGCGCTGCTGCCTGCCACGGGGCCTGCACGCCTTCATCCCACAAGCACAGCATTCAGTGCTGGTGGTGGGGGGGGAGTGTGTCGGGGCTGTCCGATGCCAGCTTCTGCCTGCCCTCCTGCTTGGAACACACCCATGTTGCCCCCCCTGCCCCAAGAGGCCACCGCGCCCAGCACCCGGAACCAGCGGCTCTGTGACATCAGCCCCGGGACCAAGGGCACCGCGGGCAACGTGAGTACTGCGGGCACTACGTCGGTTGCCGCACTGGTGGCGACGAGCTCTCCGTTCTTGCAGCTGCCACGTGTTGCTGGCAGCGATGAATTTGCTCCCCCTCTTCCTCCTACTGGCCCTGTGCTGGCCTGCGCACGGCACGTGGGACACCTGTGGGTAAGTAAGTGGCCCAAGGCTCCGGCAGGGAGCTTGGGCAACCCTTATGAGCTTCACTGGAGGGTGCCCACTCCTCCCCCGTGGCCACGCCAGAGTTTCCTGAACCCCATTTGGGAACCTCAGTTCCTTGCCAGCACCCATGCTGCTGGCACAACTGGCCTGCGGGGATAAAGCAGAAACAGGGGCGGATGCACGCACGCCCCACGGGCTTCCCCGGCCTTGCTGTCCACGCAACGCCTTGTGGGGAGGGAAGACGGCTCACCTTCAGCCTGAAGAGCAGCAAGCCATCGAGCAGGACGGTAATGAGTTTCTGTTTCCAGAGGGACCTGCGGGCTCCGGCCCATGGCTTCTCACCACGGCATGTCGCGCATCGTGGGTGGCACAGATGCCCCGCCAGGGTCCTGGCCCTGGATCGTCAGCATCCAGGATCCCTGGAAAACAGGCACGGGGCATACGTGCGGAGGGTCCCTCATCAGCCCACAGTGGGTCCTCACAGCAGCCCACTGCTTCACTGAGGCCAGGTAAGGAGGACCAGGGGACGGGGATATCCCCACAACACTAGCAGGTGCCCTGTCCGCAGCACCGCGTGCTACTCCCATCCCGTCTCCTTGCAGTCTGCCCGGTGCCTGGGCACCGCAGAGCCCAGCTGAGAGACTGCTCAGGAGAAGGCTGGGCTTGTGCCACTGCTTCCTAGCAGCCTCCAGCTCAACATTCCTTGTGCCTAAGGCGTGCCAGGGCACTCGCCGCCTCCCTAGCGCGGCTTTCCTCTCTCCCTTGTGGAGCAGAAGGCAGGGAACTGCCGGGCTGCTGCAGCACATGGCTCCGCTCCCTCTGACCCCTCTCTCCCTCTGCCTTCCAGGCACATCGCCATGTGGCGCGTGGTGATCGGGGCCACCCGGTTGACTCAGCTGGGCCCTGAGGCCCAAGTGCGCAATATCAGGCGGCTACTGGTTCACGAGCACTACAGCAATATCACGCAGAGGAACGACATCGCCCTGCTGGAACTGGACCAGCCTGTCCAGTGCGGCTACTCCGTACAGCTTGCCTGTGTGCCCGATGCCTTGCTCAGAGTGTCAAAGCTGACAACCTGCTACGTCAGCGGCTGGGGTTCCACGACTGAAAGAGGTGAGTTCCCAAAAACGTACTCGTGTCCTGAGCGCAAGCTTGGCACGCTGGGGAGACGGGTTGGGCTTCCTGAGAGCAGAGGCGAAAGCCAGAGTCAGGCTGTGGGGACGCATGCCTCTAGAGAGATGGGCCTGAGCCATTCCCCAAAGCGAGACAGAAGGGGACCACCGGTACAGTGCCTTCAAGGTGCAAAGCCAAGCCCTAGGGAAGGGCTTCGCCCAGACAGGGGAGGAGGAATGGCAACGAGCTGCCTGCTGTTAATTCCCTCCTGTGCTCACAGCTGGAGGATCGACTGATGTCCTGCAGGAGGCCAAGGTCCGCCTCATTGATGTCAACCTCTGTAACAGCAGCGGGTGGTACAGAGGGGCCATCCACACCCACAACCTGTGTGCTGGCTATGCGCAGGGTGGCATCGACACCTGCCAGGTAGGAGCGTGCTACGAGTCAAGCCCCAGCAGCACAGGCAGCCCTCTCACAACCGCCCCGCACGTACCCCGGCGCGTGCTTTGCCTGGCAAGTCACCCTCCCACCGCTGGGTCCCCACCGCTCTTGGGGCTGACCTCCCCTTCCCCACCTGCAGCTCCTTGCCCAGCGCCCCCCTTGCCCCAGAGGCCTGCGACTCTGCCCACAAAGCCCATCCAGTGCTCTTGGCAGCCCACCGGTCCACATCCCAAGCCTGCAACATCTGCGTTCCACACGTGCAGGGTCACTGTGCAGAGATGAGAGAGAGCCCTCCCTCCCTTACACGCCCACGACCCCCTCCCACACAAGCTTCTGTAGGCCCTGGCACCTGAGCGGGGTCTTTCTGTGCCGCAGAGTACAGCTCTGGCAGGTGCTGTGAGAGAGAAGGAGCCAGCCGTAGTGCTGACAGAGGCCACCCAACAGTACCTTCGTCCTCTCTCCTCCACTGCAGGGTGACAGCGGTGGTCCTCTCGTCTGCAAAGATAACAATGCAGACTACTTCTGGCTCGTTGGAGTCACCAGCTGGGGGAAAGGCTGCGCGAGAGCAAGACGGCCCGGAGTCTACACCTCCACGCAGCACTTTTACGGCTGGATCCTGGCACAGATGGGACTGCGCTCAGCAGTAACAGCTACTCCAATGCCACAGCCAGTCTTCACCTCAAGCCCCTTTCAGAGGCCAAGGCCGATACCAACGGAATTGGGCAGGTTTCCACCCTGCCCATTTCCACTCGAGAAGCTGGTGCAATTCTTTACTCGGGTGCAGGAGCTCCTGCAGTTCCTAAGGGGGACAAAGGCCTGAGCAGCACGATGGACAGGATCCAGTGCAGCCGGCAGCGTTCCACCGCCATTTCCTTCTGGGACGCTGCCTGCTGACCCAAAGGCAGCCTCAGTGCCAAAGGCCTGCTCTGTCCCGCCCACGCTCCTCCGAGTGCACGCAGGTGCTGAAGCTGACTCAGGTCTTCCAATAAAGTTGCCAATTTTCACAGCTAACCATGCTTCAGTCCGATTCAGTCTCCTGTGCGAGGCAAGGACTTCCACACCTGGCGCCTGCAAAAGGAGGCTGCAGGCAGTCAAGTAGGGCACAAAGGGAAAGAGCCACTCAAAAGGGCTGAAACCGTGCCCGGTCAGAGAGGAGGGTGCTCAGAGCCACCGTGAGATGGAGAAGACTGGCACGCTGAGGCTAGAACGAGGACAGGAAAAAAATGATGGGAGATGCAGATGACTGGGGGTGTGCATTAAGGCACACAAGCTGACGACTAGGGCCTGGCGTAAGCCTTAGCTCACTGAACGGCCTGTGCGAAACTCCTGAGCGTGACAAGAGAAATTGCTGACCGTAGCGAACAGACTGAGCAGCTGACAGGAGTTAGAGTGCCACGAGGAAGAGCCAGATTTCACGGGTAGCTAAGGGGGATTGATGTGAGAGGTGGCCCCACTTCACAGATAATTGAAGGGAGAGTTGGGCTCATTTTGGGGAGAGGAATCTGGCAGGGCCAGCAGTACCCAGGAAACCCCATCCATCAGTAATGCTGTGGAAGTCCGAGGTGACCTAGCTAAGAACACCTGCAACACCAAATCCGTTCACAGATGTAGCAAACCTGGGAGCAAGGGGGGAAAACCAAGCGGGACTAGGTCCCTTGTTTGGGAGGAGGCAAGGGCAGAGAAGGAGGAGTTGAGGAAGATGAGGGGGATGTATAAGCACAGAAAATGGAGAGAAGGGGG
This sequence comes from Gavia stellata, assembly GCF_030936135.1. NCBI lineage: Eukaryota > Metazoa > Chordata > Aves > Gaviiformes > Gaviidae > Gavia > Gavia stellata. Next base: position 389,332 of record NW_026776725.1, on the reverse strand, counting down.
TGGGGGAGGGGAACCCAGGAGCTAGTCGCGCTTAAGACAACTTGTTTGCTTCTTTGACTCAGCCCTGCGCCTAATCCCCACAGTCCGTCCTACCTTCTTTCTGAGAGCGCTCCCAAATCCTTTTCTGTGTGGCCTCACTCTGTACCCAGTGTGGGGGTGGGTCCAGGGGCCTGGCTGCTAGCAATGGCAGAAGGGAACTCCGGTCATAGGGAGCCAGCGGTTGGAGACACCGAGTGTCTAGGGCCAGCTGCTGGTGGGAGTGCTGGGTGCGGGTGCAAGTCGCTCTTGAGCTTGAAGCTGGACTAGTTCACGCGCGAGAGGAGATACAGGTCTGGAAAGACCCAAGGTCTGGGCCAATCACTGGGTAAGTAGTTTGACATCCAGCCACAGATTTTAATTGAACTTAGTTCCCTTGCTGGTCTTTAAGGCACCCATGAACATGCTGTGCTTGCAAATCTAGGGAGTGGGGGGTGTGTGTGTGTTTCACTACTGAACATCAGTCCTGATCAGCTGGAGAGGAAGACAAGGACTGGGTTGTGCTTCCTGTGTTAAGCGGGTGCCGGTGAATGTACCGCTCCGTCGACGTTAATCTGGTCTGCCATTCATGCCAGTGACGTATGTGTGCACGGTCTTTCAGGCTAAGCAGTCTGGAGGAGTCTCACGATCACTAGCCCTTGTTCTCGTGGGGGACTTCAACTTGCCAGATGTCTGCTGGAAATACAATGCGGCCGAGAGGAAAGGGCCTAGGAGGTTCCTGGAGCGTGTGGAAGAGAACTTCCTGACACAGCTGGCGAGTGAGCCAACGAGGGAAGGCGCCCCGCTGGACCTGTTCTTTGTGAAACGAGAAGGACTGGTGGGGGATGCGACGGTGGGGGGCCACCTCGGGCATAGCAATGAGGAAATGAGAGAGTTTTCGATTCATGAGCAGAAAGGAGGGGGGTGAGCAGAAGTGCTACCTTGGACTGCCGGCGGGCTGGCTTTGGCCTCTTTAGGAGCCTGGTGGACAGAGCCCCTTGGCAGGCAGTCCTGAAAGGCAAAGGAGTCCAGGAAGGCGGCACACTCTTCAAGAAGGAAGTCTTAAAGGCGCAGGAGCAGGCCGTCCCCATGTGCCGCAATACGAGCTGGCAGGGAAGAAGAGCGGCCTGGTTGAACAGAGAGCTTTGGATGGAACTCAGGAAAAAAGAGAGAGTTTATGACCTTTGAAGAAGGGGCAGGCAACTCAGGAGGACTACAAGGATGTTGTGAGGTTTTGCAGCGAGAAAATCAGAAGGGCCAAAGCCCAACTAGACCTTAACCTGGCGACTGCCATAAAAGACAACCAAAAATGTTTCTCTAAATACATTAGCGACAAAAGGAGGCCTAAGGAGACTCTTCACCCTTTACCGGACGCGGGGGGAAACATAGTGACAAAGGATGACGAAAAGGCTGAGGTACTTCATGCCGCCTTTGCCTCAGCCTTTCAGAGTAAGACCAGTTGTTCTCCAGCTACCCAGCCCCCTGAGCTGGAAGATAGGGGCGGGGAGCAGAATGAAGCCCCCACAATCCAAGGAGAAATGGCTAGCGACCTGCTACACCACTCTAGACACCCACAAGTCGATGGGATGGGATGGGATGGGATCCACCCACGGGCGCTGAGGGAGCTGGCGGAAGCGCTCACCAAGCCACTTCCCGTCATCTACCAGCAGTCCTGGCTAACCGGGGAGGTCCCAGCGGACCGAAGGTTAGCAAATGTGATGCCCGTCTTCAAGAAGGGCCGGCCAGACGATCCGGGGAACTACAGGCCTCTCAGCCTGACCTCGGTGTCGGGGAAGATTATGGAGCGGATCATCTTGAGTGCCATCGCGCGGCATGTAGAGGACAACCAGCCCATCAGGCCCAGTCAGCATGGCTTTATGAAAGGCAGGTCCTGCCTGACTAACCTGATCTCCTTCTGTGACTAAGTGCCCCGTTTAGCGGACGAGGGAAAGCCTGTGGATATAGTCTACTTAGAATTTAGTAAAGCCATTGACACCGTTTCCCACAGCATTGTCCTGGAGAAACTGGCTGCTCACGGCTTGGACGGGCGTACTCTTTGCTGGGTGAAAAACTGGCTGGATGGCCAGGCCCAAAGGGTTGTGGTGAATGGAGTTAAATGCGGTTGGCGGCCGGTCACAAGTGGTGTTCCCCAGGGCTCGGTACTTGGGCCGGTCTTGTTTAATACCTTTATCAAGGACCTGGACAAGAGGATCGAGTGCACCCTCAGTAAGTTTGCAGGCGACACCGAGTTGGGCGGGTGTGTTGATCTGCTGGAGGGTAGGAAGGCTCTTCAGAGGGAGCTGGACAGGCTGGGTGGATGGGCCGAGGCCAGTTGTATGAGGTTCAACAAGGCCAAGTGCCGAGTCCTACACTTGGGTCGCAACAATCCTGTGCAACGCTACAGGCTTGGGACGAGTGGCTGGAAAGCAGCCTGGTGGAAGAGGACCTGGGAGTGCTGATTGGCAGCCGGCCCAATATGAGCCAGCAGTGTGCGCATGTGGCCAAGAAGGCCAATAGCACCCCGACTTGTATCAGAAAGAGTGTGGCCAGCAGGACTAGGGAAGCAATTGTACCTTTGTACTCAGCACTGGTGAGGCCTCAGCGTGAATGCTGTGTTCAGTTTTGGGCCCCTCACGACAAGAAAAGACATTGAGGTGCTGGAGCGTGCTCAGAGAAGGGCAATGAAACTGGTGAAGGGTCTGGAGCACAAGTCTTGTGAGGAGCGGTTGAGAGAGCTGGGCTTGTTTAGCCTGGAGAAGAGGAGGCTCAGGGGAGACCTTATCGCTCTCTACAACTAACTGAAAGGAGGGTGTAGAGAGGTGGCTGCCGGTCTCTTCTCCCACCTGGCAAGTGATAGGACAAGAGGAAATGGCCGCAAGTTGCACCAGGGGAGTTTTAGATCGGATATTGGAAAAACTCCTTCTCTGAAAGGGTTCTCAGACATTGGAACAAGCTGCCCAGGGAGGTGGTTGGATCACCATCCCTGGAGGTATTTAAAAGACGTGTGGATGAGGCGCTTAGGGGCATGGTTTAGTGGTGGACTTAGCAGGGTTAGGTTTACGGTTGGACTTGATGGTCTTGAAGGTCTTTTCCAACCTAAACCATTCCATGATTCTATGATTCTACGCCTGAAGGGCCTTGAGAGCAGCTCTTCCACTTTCAGACAGAGCCTGCCCCATCATCCCAGGGACCAGGTTGTGCACTCAGCTGTGTGCCTTACGGCAATTCCCACAAGCCAGGATGGCAGCAGGAAGCCCCCGCACCTTTCACGAGCTTTGAGGCTGCCATTCTTCAAGCCAATGCTCTCTAGCCTCCAGGGACCTAGCCCCGCTCAGCAAATGCAACGCACGGGGCTGGCTCCTGCTTTCCTCCCGTGACTGCCCCGCACTCCAGCATGGGAGCAAGGCTCCACTATACAGCTGTAGAAGGTAGACGGATGAGATGAGGCTGACACAGGGCTTACCAAAGCCATGGATGTCGTGGTTTAACCCCAGCTGGCAACTAAGAACCACACAGCCGCTTGCTCGCTCCCCCAAGGTAGGATGGGGGTGAGAATCGGAAGGGTAAAAGTGAGAAAACTCGCGCGCTGAGATAAAGACGGTTTAATAGGTGAAGCAAAAACTACGCAGGCAAGCAAAGCCAAACCAGGAACTCATTCACTACTTCCCATCGGCAGGCAGGTGTTCAGCCGGTGTTCAGCCATGGCCAGGAAAGCAGGGCTCCATCACGCGTAACGGTTACTTGGGAAGACAAACGCCATCACTCCGCATGTCCCTCCCTTCCTTCTTCTTCCCCCAGCTTTATATGCTGAGCATGATGTCCTATGGTATGGAATATCCCTTTGGTCAGTTGGGGTCAGCTGTCCCAGCTGTGTCGCCTCCCAACTTTTTGTGCACCCCCAGCCTAGTCGTTGGTGGGGCGGTGTGAGAAGCAGAAAAGGCCTTCACTCTGTGTAAGCACTGCTTAGCAGTAACTAAAACATCCCTGCTTTATCAACACTGTTTCCAGCACAAATCCAAAACACAGCCCCATACTAGCTACTACAAAGAAAATTAACTCTACCCCAGCCAAAACCAGCACAATGGAGAATGGCGTGTGGTGCTGAGAGCGGGAGCATCCTTCTCTGGCTAGAGCCCAAAATTGCGTGTCCTTGGCCACGCGTACCAGGGGCCACAACTGCCCTTGTCGGTGTTGGCCCAGAACAGCAACGTAACTCATAGACAGCAAGGACAGGAAGCCTGCCAGAGGCTGTTGCTGTGGCTGACGTAGCCAGGGTGGCCTGCGCTGCATCTGCGTTTCACTGGGCTTTCTGCGGGAAGGCTGACACTGCTTGGGTACGCCTGCCTCAGTTGGCTTGCACATCACTGCTTGCCTGCCACGCCTGTAACCAGATAAGCTCTTCAACACCCAAGTATGTGCATCCTGCCCGCAGTAGCTGCCTTCTCTGGCACATACGTGTTTTGGGAAGGACGTGGTGGCAAACGGCTGCAGAGAGCAGGGTGGCAGTGAACTTCCCAAAGAGGCTATGATGCCCCACTTGTTTTTTTCCTGCCAGCTGTTAGCAGGCAGTGCTCGGAGGCAGGCGCTGCTGCCTGCCACGGGGCCTGCACGCCTTCATCCATCCCACAAGCACAGCATTCAGTGCTGGTGGTGGGGGGGGAGTGTGTCGGGGCTGTCCGCTGCCAGCTTCTGCCTGCCCTCCTGCTTGGAACACACCCATGTTGCCCCCCCTGCCCCAAGAGGCCACCGCGCCCAGCACCCGGAACCAGCGGCTCTGTGACATCAGCCCCGGGACCAAGGGCACCGCGGGCAACGTGAGTACTGCGGGCACTACGTCGGTTGCCGCACTGGTGGCGACGAGCTCTCCGTTCTTGCAGCTGCCACGTGTTGCTGGCAGCGATGAATTTGCTCCCCCTCTTCCTCCTACTGGCCCTGTGCTGGCCTGCGCACGGCACGTGGGACACCTGTGGGTAAGTAAGTGGCCCAAGGCTCCGGCAGGGAGCTTGGGCAACCCTTATGAGCTTCACTGGAGGGTGCCCACTCCTCCCCCGTGGCCACGCCAGAGTTTCCTGAACCCCATTTGGGAACCTCAGTTCCTTGCCAGCACCCATGCTGCTGGCACAACTGGCCTGCGGGGATAAAGCAGAAACAGGGGCGGATGCACGCACGCCCCACGGGCTTCCCCGGCCTTGCTGTCCACGCAACGCCTTGTGGGGAGGGAAGACGGCTCACCTTCAGCCTGAAGAGCAGCAAGCCATCGAGCAGGACGGTAATGAGTTTCTGTTTCCAGAGGGACCTGCGGGCTCCGGCCCATGGCTTCTCACCACGGCATGTCGCGCATCGTGGGTGGCACAGATGCCCCGCCAGGGTCCTGGCCCTGGATCGTCAGCATCCAGGATCCCTGGAAAACAGGCACGGGGCATACGTGCGGAGGGTCCCTCATCAGCCCACAGTGGGTCCTCACAGCAGCCCACTGCTTCACTGAGGCCAGGTAAGGAGGACCAGGGGACGGGGATATCCCCACAACACTAGCAGGTGCCCTGTCCGCAGCACCGCGTGCTACTCCCATCCCGTCTCCTTGCAGTCTGCCCGGTGCCTGGGCACCGCAGAGCCCAGCTGAGAGACTGCTCAGGAGAAGGCTGGGCTTGTGCCACTGCTTCCTAGCAGCCTCCAGCTCAACATTCCTTGTGCCTAAGGCGTGCCAGGGCACTCGCCGCCTCCCTAGCGCGGCTTTCCTCTCTCCCTTGTGGAGCAGAAGGCAGGGAACTGCCGGGCTGCTGCAGCACATGGCTCCGCTCCCTCTGACCCCTCTCTCCCTCTGCCTTCCAGGCACATCGCCATGTGGCGCGTGGTGATCGGGGCCACCCGGTTGACTCAGCTGGGCCCTGAGGCCCAAGTGCGCAATATCAGGCGGCTACTGGTTCACGAGCACTACAGCAATATCACGCAGAGGAACGACATCGCCCTGCTGGAACTGGACCAGCCTGTCCAGTGCGGCTACTCCGTACAGCTTGCCTGTGTGCCCGATGCCTCGCTCAGAGTGTCAAAGCTGACAACCTGCTACGTCAGCGGCTGGGGTTCCACGACTGAAAGAGGTGAGTTCCCAAAAACGTACTCGTGTCCTGAGCGCAAGCTTGGCACGCTGGGGAGACGGGTTGGGCTTCCTGAGAGCAGAGGCGAAAGCCAGAGTCAGGCTGTGGGGACGCATGCCTCTAGAGAGATGGGCCTGAGCCATTCCCCAAAGCGAGACAGAAGGGGACCACCGGTACAGTGCCTTCAAGGTGCAAAGCCAAGCCCTAGGGAAGGGCTTCGCCCAGACAGGGGAGGAGAAATGGCAACGAGCTGCCTGCTGTTAATTCCCTCCTGTGCTCACAGCTGGAGGATCGACTGATGTCCTGCAGGAGGCCAAGGTCCGCCTCATTGATGTCAACCTCTGTAACAGCAGCGGGTGGTACAGAGGGGCCATCCACACCCACAACCTGTGTGCTGGCTATGCGCAGGGTGGCATCGACACCTGCCAGGTAGGAGCGTGCTACGAGTCAAGCCCCAGCAGCACAGGCAGCCCTCTCACAACCGCCCCGCACGTACCCCGGCGCGTGCTTTGCCTGGCAAGTCACCCTCCCACCGCTGGGTCCCCACCGCTCTTGGGGCTGACCTCCCCTTCCCCACCTGCAGCTCCTTGCCCAGCGCCCCCCTTGCCCCAGAGGCCTGCGACTCTGCCCACAAAGCCCATCCAGTGCTCTTGGCAGCCCACCGGTCCACATCCCAAGCCTGCAACATCTGCGTTCCACACGTGCAGGGTCACTGTGCAGAGATGAGAGAGAGCCCTCCCTCCCTTACACGCCCACGACCCCCTCCCACACAAGCTTCTGTAGGCCCTGGCACCTGAGCGGGGTCTTTCTGTGCCGCAGAGTACAGCTCTGGCAGGTGCTGTGAGAGAGAAGGAGCCAGCCGTAGTGCTGACAGAGGCCACCCAACAGTACCTTCGTCCTCTCTCCTCCACTGCAGGGTGACAGCGGTGGTCCTCTCGTCTGCAAAGATAACAATGCAGACTACTTCTGGCTCGTTGGAGTCACCAGCTGGGGGAAAGGCTGCGCGAGAGCAAGACGGCCCGGAGTCTACACCTCCACGCAGCACTTTTACGGCTGGATCCTGGCACAGATGGGACTGCGCTCAGCAGTAACAGCTACTCCAATGCCACAGCCAGTCTTCACCTCAAGCCCCTTTCAGAGGCCAAGGCCGATACCAACGGAATTGGGCAGGTTTCCACCCTGCCCATTTCCACTCCAGAAGCTGGTGCAATTCTTTACTCGGGTGCAGGAGCTCCTGCAGTTCCTAAGGGGGACAAAGGCCTGAGCAGCACGATGGACAGGATCCAGTGCAGCCGGCAGCGTTCCACCGCCATTTCCTTCTGGGACGCTGCCTGCTGACCCAAAGGCAGCCTCAGTGCCAAAGGCCTGCTCTGTCCCGCCCACGCTCCTCCGAGTGCACGCAGGTGCTGAAGCTGACTCAGGTCTTCCAATAAAGTTGCCAATTTTCACAGCTAACCATGCTTCAGTCCGATTCAGTCTCCTGTGCGAGGCAAGGACTTCCACACCTGGCGCCTGCAAAAGGAGGCTGCAGGCAGTCAAGTAGGGCACAAAGGGAAAGAGCCACTCAAAAGGGCTGAAACCGTGCCTGGTCAGAGAGGAGGGTGCTCAGAGCCACCGTGAGATGGAGAAGACTGGCACGCTGAGGCTAGAACGAGGACAGGAAAAAAATGATGGGAGATGCAGATGACTGGGGGTGTGCATTAAGGCACACAAGCTGACGACTAGGGCCTGGCGTAAGCCTTAGCTCACTGAACGGCCTGTGCGAAACTCCTGAGCGTGACAAGAGAAATTGCTGACCGTAGCGAACAGACTGAGCAGCTGACAGGAGTTAGAGTGCCACGAGGAAGAGCCAGATTTCACGGGTAGCTAAGGGGGATTGATGTGAGAGGTGGCCCCACTTCACAGATAATTGAAGGGAGAGTTGGGCTCATTTTGGGGAGAGGAATCTGGCAGGGCCAGCAGTACCCAGGAAACCCCATCCATCAGTAATGCTGTGGAAGTCCGAGGTGACCTAGCTAAGAACACCTGCAACACCAAATCCGTTCACAGATGTAGCAAACCTGGGAGCAAGGGGGGAAAACCAAGTGGGACTAGGTCCCTTGTTTGGGAGGAGGCAAGGGCAGAGAAGGAGGAGTTGAGGAAGATGAGGGGGATGTATAAGCACAGAAAATGGAGAGAAGGGGGTGGGGGAGGGGAACCCAGGAGCTAGTCGCGCTTAAGACAACTTGTTTGCTTCTTTGACTCAGCCCTGCGCCTAATCCCCACAGTCCGTCCTACCTTCTTTCTGAGAGCGCTCCCAAATCCTTTTCTGTGTGGCCTCACTCTGTACCCAGTGTGGGGGTGGGTCCAGGGGCCTGGCTGCTAGCAATGGCAGAAGGGAACTCCGGTCATAGGGAGCCAGCGGTTGGAGACACCGAGTGTCTAGGGCCAGCTGCTGGTGGGAGTGCTGGGTGCGGGTGCAAGTCGCTCTTGAGCTTGAAGCTGGACTAGTTCACGCGCGAGAGGAGATACAGGTCTGGAAAGACCCAAGGTCTGGGCCAATCACTGGGTAAGTAGTTTGACATCCAGCCACAGATTTTAATTGAACTTAGTTCCCTTGCTGGTCTTTAAGGCACCCATGAACATGCTGTGCTTGCAAATCTAGGGAGTGGGGTGTGTGTTTCACTACTGAACATCAGTCCTGATCAGCTGGAGAGGAAGACAAGGACTGGGTTGTGCTTCCTGTGTTAAGCGGGTGCCGGTGAATGTACCGCTCCGTCGACGTTAATCTGGTCTGCCATTCATGCCAGTGACGTATGTGTGCACGGTCTCGCAGGCTAAGCAGCCTGGAGGAGTCTCACGATCACTAGCCCTTGTTCTCGTGGGGGACTTCAACTTGCCAGATGTCTGCTGGAAATACAATGCGGCCGAGAGGAAAGAGCCTAGGAGGTTCCTGGAGCGTGTGGAAGAGAACTTCCTGACACAGCTGGCGAGTGAGCCAACGAGGGAAGGCGCCCCGCTGGACCTGTTCTTTGTGAAACGAGAAGGACTGGTGGGGGATGCGACGGTGGGGGGCCACCTCGGGCATAGCAATGAGGAAATGAGAGAGTTTTCGATTCATGAGCAGAAAGGAGGGGGGTGAGCAGAAGTGCTACCTTGGACTGCCGGCGGGCTGGCTTTGGCCTCTTTAGGAGCCTGGTGGACAGAGCCCCTTGGCAGGCAGTCCTGAAAGGCAAAGGAGTCCAGGAAGGCGGCACACTCTTCAAGAAGGAAGTCTTAAAGGCGCAGGAGCAGGCCGTCCCCATGTGCCGCAATACGAGCTGGCAGGGAAGAAGAGCGGCCTGGTTGAACAGAGAGCTTTGGATGGAACTCAGGAAAAAAGAGAGAGTTTATGACCTTTGAAGAAGGGGCAGGCAACTCAGGAGGACTACAAGGATGTTGTGAGGTTTTGCAGCGAGAAAATCAGAAGGGCCAAAGCCCAACTAGACCTTAACCTGGCGACTGCCATAAAAGACAACCAAAAATGTTTCTCTAAATACATTAGCGACAAAAGGAGGCCTAAGGAGACTCTTCACCCTTTACCGGACGCGGGGGGAAACATAGTGACAAAGGATGACGAAAAGGCTGAGGTACTTCATGCCGCCTTTGCCTCAGTCTTTCAGAGTAAGACCAGTTGTTCTCCAGCTACCCAGCCCCCTGAGCTGGAAGATAGGGGCGGGGAGCAGAATGAAGCCCCCACAATCCAAGGAGAAATGGCTAGCGACCTGCTACACCACTCTAGACACCCACAAGTCGATGGGATGGGATGGGATGGGATCCACCCACGGGCACTGAGGGAGCTGGCGGAAGAGCTCACCAAGCCACTTCCCGTCATCTACCAGCAGTCCTGGCTAACCGGGGAGGTCCCAGCGGACCGAAGGTTAGCAAATGTGATGCCCGTCTTCAAGAAGGGCCGGCCAGACGATCCGGGGAACTACAGGCCTCTCAGCCTGACCTCGGTGTCGGGGAAGATTATGGAGCGGATCATCTTGAGTGCCATCGCGCGGCATGTAGAGGACAACCAGCCCATCAGGCCCAGTCAGCATGGCTTTATGAAAGGCAGGTCCTGCCTGACTAACCTGATCTCCTTCTGTGACAAAGTGCCCCGTTTAGCGGACGAGGGAAAGCCTGTGGATATAGTCTACTTAGAATTTAGTAAAGCCATTGACACCGTTTCCCACAGCATTGTCCTGGAGAAACTGGCTGCTCACGGCTTGGACGGGCATACTCTTTGCTGGGTGAAAAACTGGCTGGATGGCCAGGCCCAAAGGGTTGTGGTGAATGGAGTTAAATGCGGTTGGCGGCCGGTCACAAGTGGTGTTCCCCAGGGCTCGGTACTTGGGCCGGTCTTGTTTAATACCTTTATCAAGGACCTGGACAAGAGGATCGAGTGCACCCTCAGTAAGTTTGCAGGCGACACCGAGTTGGGCGGGTGTGTTGATCTGCTGGAGGGTAGGAAGGCTCTTCAGAGGGAGCTGGACAGGCTGGGTGGATGGGCCGAGGCCAGTTGTATGAGGTTCAACAAGGCCAAGTGCCGAGTCCTACACTTGGGTCGCAACAATCCTGTGCAACGCTACAGGCTTGGGACGAGTGGCTGGAAAGCAGCCTGGTGGAAGAGGACCTGGGAGTGCTGATTGGCAGCCGGCCCAATATGAGCCAGCAGTGTGCGCAGGTGGCCAAGAAGGCCAATAGCACCCCGACTTGTATCAGAAAGAGTGTGGCCAGCAGGACTAGGGAAGCAATTGTACCTTTGTACTCAGCACTGGTGAGGCCTCAGCGCGAATGCTGTGTTCAGTTTTGGGCCCCTCACGACAAGAAAAGACATTGAGGTGCTGGAGCGTGCTCAGAGAAGGGCAATGAAACTGGTGAAGGGTCTGGAGCACAAGTCTTGTGAGGAGCGGTTGAGAGAGCTGGGCTTGTTTAGCCTGGAGAAGAGGAGGCTCAGGGGAGACCTTATCGCTCTCTACAACTAACTGAAAGGAGGGTGTAGAGAGGTGGCTGCCGGTCTCTTCTCCCACCTGGCAAGTGATAGGACAAGAGGAAATGGCCGCAAGTTGCACCAGGGGAGTTTTAGATCGGATATTGGAAAAACTCCTTCTCTGAAAGGGTTCTCAGACATTGGAACAAGCTGCCCAGGGAGGTGGTTGGATCACCATCCCTGGAGGTATTTAAAAGACGTGTGGATGAGGCGCTTAGGGGCATGGTTTAGTGGTGGACTTAGCAGGGTTAGGTTTACGGTTGGACTTGATGGTCTTGAAGGTCTTTTCCAACCTAAACCATTCCATGATTCTATGATTCTGCGCCTGAAGGGCCTTGAGAGCAGCTCTTCCACTTTCAGACAGAGCCTGCCCCATCATCCCAGGGACCAGGTTGTGCACTCAGCTGTGTGCCTTACGGCAATTCCCACAAGCCAGGATGGCAGCAGGAAGCCCCCGCACCTTTCACGAGCTTTGAGGCTGCCATTCTTCAAGCCAATGCTCTCTAGCCTCCAGGGACCTAGCCCCGCTCAGCAAATGCAACGCACGGGGCTGGCTCCTGCTTTCCTCCCGTGACTGCCCCGCACTCCAGCATGGGAGCAAGGCTCCACTATACAGCTGTAGAAGGTAGACGGATGAGATGAGGCTGACACAGGGCTTACCAAAGCCATGGATGTCGTGGTTTAACCCCAGCTGGCAACTAAGAACCACACAGCCGCTTGCTCGCTCCCCCAAGGTAGGATGGGGGTGAGAATCGGAAGGGTAAAAGTGAGAAAACTCGCGCGCTGAGATAAAGACGGTTTAATAGGTGAAGCAAAAACTACGCAGGCAAGCAAAGCCAAACCAGGAACTCATTCACTACTTCCCATCGGCAGGCAGGTGTTCAGCCGGTGTTCAGCCATGGCCAGGAAAGCAGGGCTCCATCACGCGTAACGGTTACTTGGGAAGACAAACGCCATCACTCCGCATGTCCCTCCCTTCCTTCTTCTTCCCCCAGCTTTATATGCTGAGCATGATGTCCTATGGTATGGAATATCCCTTTGGTCAGTTGGGGTCAGCTGTCCCAGCTGTGTCGCCTCCCAACTTTTTGTGCACCCCCAGCCTAGTCGTTGGTGGGGCGGTGTGAGAAGCAGAAAAGGCCTTGACTCTGTGTAAGCACTGCTTAGCAGTAACTAAAACATCCCTGCTTTATCAACACTGTTTCCAGCACAAATCCAAAACACAGCCCCATACTAGCTACTACAAAGAAAATTAACTCTACCCCAGCCAAAACCAGCACAATGGAGAATGGCGTGTGGTGCTGAGAGCGGGAGCATCCTTCTCTGGCTAGAGCCCAAAATTGCGTGTCCTTGGCCACGCGTACTAGGGGCCACAACTGCCCTTGTCGGTGTTGGCCCAGAACAGCAACGTAACTCATAGACAGCAAGGACAGGAAGCCTGCCAGAGGCTGTTGCTGTGGCTGACGTAGCCAGGGTGGCCTGCGCTGCATCTGCGTTTCACTGGGCTTTCTGCGGGAAGGCTGACACTGCTTGGGTACGCCTGCCTCAGTTGGCTTGCACATCACTGCTTGCCTGCCACGCCTGTAACCAGATAAGCTCTTCAACACCCAAGTATGTGCATCCTGCCCGCAGTAGCTGCCTTCTCTGGCACATACGTGTTTTGGGAAGGACGTGGTGGCAAACGGCTGCAGAGAGCAGGGTGGCAGTGAACTTCCCAAAGAGGCTATGATGCCCCACTTGTTTTTTTCCTGCCAGCTGTTAGCAGGCAGTGCTCGGAGGCAGGCGCTGCTGCCTGCCACGGGGCCTGCACGCCTTCATCCATCCCACAAGCACAGCATTCAGTGCTGGTGGTGGGGGGGGAGTGTGTCGGGGCTGTCCGATGCCAGCTTCTGCCTGCCCTCCTGCTTGGAACACACCCATGTTGCCCCCCCTGCCCCAAGAGGCCACCGCGCCCAGCACCCGGAACCAGCGGCTCTGTGACATCAGCCCCGGGACCAAGGGCACCGCGGGCAACGTGAGTACTGCGGGCACTACGTCGGTTGCCGCACTGGTGGCGACGAGCTCTCCGTTCTTGCAGCTGCCACGTGTTGCTGGCAGCGATGAATTTGCTCCCCCTCTTCCTCCTACTGGCCCTGTGCTGGCCTGCGCACGGCACGTGGGACACCTGTGGGTAAGTAAGTGGCCCAAGGCTCCGGCAGGGAGCTTGGGCAACCCTTATGAGCTTCACTGGAGGGTGCCCACTCCTCCCCCGTGGCCACGCCAGAGTTTCCTGAACCCCATTTGGGAACCTCAGTTCCTTGCCAGCACCCATGCTGCTGGCACAACTGGCCTGCGGGGATAAAGCAGAAACAGGGGCGGATGCACGCACGCCCCACGGGCTTCCCCGGCCTTGCTGTCCACGCAACGCCTTGTGGGGAGGGAAGACGGCTCACCTTCAGCCTGAAGAGCAGCAAGCCATCGAGCAGGACGGTAATGAGTTTCTGTTTCCAGAGGGACCTGCGGGCTCCGGCCCATGGCTTCTCACCACGGCATGTCGCGCATCGTGGGTGGCACAGATGCCCCGCCAGGGTCCTGGCCCTGGATCGTCAGCATCCAGGATCCCTGGAAAACAGGCACGGGGCATACGTGCGGAGGGTCCCTCATCAGCCCACAGTGGGTCCTCACAGCAGCCCACTGCTTCACTGAGGCCAGGTAAGGAGGACCAGGGGACGGGGATATCCCCACAACACTAGCAGGTGCCCTGTCCGCAGCACCGCGTGCTACTCCCATCCCGTCTCCTTGCAGTCTGCCCGGTGCCTGGGCACCGCAGAGCCCAGCTGAGAGACTGCTCAGGAGAAGGCTGGGCTTGTGCCACTGCTTCCTAGCAGCCTCCAGCTCAACATTCCTTGTGCCTAAGGCGTGCCAGGGCACTCGCCGCCTCCCTAGCGCGGCTTTCCTCTCTCCCTTGTGGAGCAGAAGGCAGGGAACTGCCGGGCTGCTGCAGCACATGGCTCCGCTCCCTCTGACCCCTCTCTCCCTCTGCCTTCCAGGCACATCGCCATGTGGCGCGTGGTGATCGGGGCCACCCGGTTGACTCAGCTGGGCCCTGAGGCCCAAGTGCGCAATATCAGGCGGCTACTGGTTCACGAGCACTACAGCAATATCACGCAGAGGAACGACATCGCCCTGCTGGAACTGGACCAGCCTGTCCAGTGCGGCTACTCCGTACAGCTTGCCTGTGTGCCCGATGCCTCGCTCAGAGTGTCAAAGCTGACAACCTGCTACGTCAGCGGCTGGGGTTCCACGACTGAAAGAGGTGAGTTCCCAAAAACGTACTCGTGTCCTGAGCGCAAGCTTGGCACGCTGGGGAGACGGGTTGGGCTTCCTGAGAGCAGAGGCGAAAGCCAGAGTCAGGCTGTGGGGACGCATGCCTCTAGAGAGATGGGCCTGAGCCATTCCCCAAAGCGAGACAGAAGGGGACCACCAGTACAGTGCCTTCAAGGTGCAAAGCCAAGCCCTAGGGAAGGGCTTCGCCCAGACAGGGGAGGAGGAATGGCAACGAGCTGCCTGCTGTTAATTCCCTCCTGTGCTCACAGCTGGAGGATCGACTGATGTCCTGCAGGAGGCCAAGGTCCGCCTCATTGATGTCAACCTCTGTAACAGCAGCGGGTGGTACAGAGGGGCCATCCACACCCACAACCTGTGTGCTGGCTATGCGCAGGGTGGCATCGACACCTGCCAGGTAGGAGCGTGCTACGAGTCAAGCCCCAGCAGCACAGGCAGCCCTCTCACAACCGCCCCGCACGTACCCCGGCGCGTGCTTTGCCTGGCAAGTCACCCTCCCACCGCTGGGTCCCCACCGCTCTTGGGGCTGACCTCCCCTTCCCCACCTGCAGCTCCTTGCCCAGCGCCCCCCTTGCCCCAGAGGCCTGCGACTCTGCCCACAAAGCCCATCCAGTGCTCTTGGCAGCCCACCGGTCCACATCCCAAGCCTGCAACATCTGCGTTCCACACGTGCAGGGTCACTGTGCAGAGATGAGAGAGAGCCCTCCCTCCCTTACACGCCCACGACCCCCTCCCACACAAGCTTCTGTAGGCCCTGGCACCTGAGCGGGGTCTTTCTGTGCCGCAGAGTACAGCTCTGGCAGGTGCTGTGAGAGAGAAGGAGCCAGCCGTAGTGCTGACAGAGGCCACCCAACAGTACCTTCGTCCTCTCTCCTCCACTGCAGGGTGACAGCGGTGGTCCTCTCGTCTGCAAAGATAACAATGCAGACTACTTCTGGCTCGTTGGAGTCACCAGCTGGGGGAAAGGCTGCGCGAGAGCAAGACGGCCCGGAGTCTACACCTCCACGCAGCACTTTTACGGCTGGATCCTGGCACAGATGGGACTGCGCTCAGCAGTAACAGCTACTCCAATGCCACAGCCAGTCTTCACCTCAAGCCCCTTTCAGAGGCCAAGGCCGATACCAACGGAATTGGGCAGGTTTCCACCCTGCCCATTTCCACTCCAGAAGCTGGTGCAATTCTTTACTCGGGTGCAGGAGCTCCTGCAGTTCCTAAGGGGGACAAAGGCCTGAGCAGCACGATGGACAGGATCCAGTGCAGCCGGCAGCGTTCCACCGCCATTTCCTTCTGGGACGCTGCCTGCTGACCCAAAGGCAGCCTCAGTGCCAAAGGCCTGCTCTGTCCCGCCCACGCTCCTCCGAGTGCACGCAGGTGCTGAAGCTGACTCAGGTCTTCCAATAAAGTTGCCAATTTTCACAGCTAACCATGCTTCAGTCCGATTCAGTCTCCTGTGCGAGGCAAGGACTTCCACACCTGGCGCCTGCAAAAGGAGGCTGCAGGCAGTCAAGTAGGGCACAAAGGGAAAGAGCCACTCAAAAGGGCTGAAACCGTGCCCGGTCAGAGAGGAGGGTGCTCAGAGCCACCGTGAGATGGAGAAGACCGACACGCTGAGGCTAGAACGAGGACAGGAAAAAAATGATGGGAGATGCAGATGACTGGGGGTGTGCATTAAGGCACACAAGCTGACGACTAGGGCCTGGCGTAAGCCTTAGCTCACTGAACGGCCTGTGCGAAACTCCTGAGCGTGACAAGAGAAATTGCTGACCGTAGCGAACAGACTGAGCAGCTGACAGGAGTTAGAGTGCCACGAGGAAGAGCCAGATTTCACGGGTAGCTAAGGGGGATTGATGTGAGAGGTGGCCCCACTTCACAGATAATTGAAGGGAGAGTTGGGCTCATTTTGGGGAGAGGAATCTGGCAGGGCCAGCAGTACCCAGGAAACCCCATCCATCAGTAATGCTGTGGAAGTCCGAGGTGACCTAGCTAAGAACACCTGCAACACCAAATCCGTTCACAGATGTAGCAAACCTGGGAGCAAGGGGGGAAAACCAAGTGGGACTAGGTCCCTTGTTTGGGAGGAGGCAAGGGCAGAGAAGGAGGAGTTGAGGAAGATGAGGGGGATGTATAAGCACAGAAAATGGAGAGAAGGGGGTGGGGGAGGGGAACCCAGGAGCTAGTCGCGCTTAAGACAACTTGTTTGCTTCTTTGACTCAGCCCTGCGCCTAATCCCCACAGTCCGTCCTACCTTCTTTCTGAGAGCGCTCCCAAATCCTTTTCTGTGTGGCCTCACTCTGTACCCAGTGTGGGGGTGGGTCCAGGGGCCTGGCTGCTAGCAATGGCAGAAGGGAACTCCGGTCATAGGGAGCCAGCGGTTGGAGACACCGAGTGTCTAGGGCCAGCTGCTGGTGGGAGTGCTGGGTGCGGGTGCAAGTCGCTCTTGAGCTTGAAGCTGGACTAGTTCACGCGCGAGAGGAGATACAGGTCTGGAAAGACCCAAGGTCTGGGCCAATCACTGGGAAAGTAGTTTGACATCCAGCCACAGATTTTAATTGAACTTAGTTCCCTTGCTGGTCTTTAAGGCACCCATGAACATGCTGTGCTTGCAAATCTAGGGAGTGGGGGGTGTGTGTGTGTTTCACTACTGAACATCAGTCCTGATCAGCTGGAGAGGAAGACAAGGACTGGGTTGTGCTTCCTGTGTTAAGCGGGTGCCGGTGAATGTACCGCTCCGTCGACGTTAATCTGGTCTGCCATTCATGCCAGTGACGTATGTGTGCACGGTCTTGCAGGCTAAGCAGCCTGGAGGAGTCTCACGATCACTAGCCCTTGTTCTCGTGGGGGACTTCAACTTGCCAGATGTCTGCTGGAAATACAATGCGGCCGAGAGGAAAGAGCCTAGGAGGTTCCTGGAGCGTGTGGAAGAGAACTTCCTGACACAGCTGGCGAGTGAGCCAACGAGGGAAGGCGCCCCACTGGACCTGTTCTTTGTGAAACGAGAAGGACTGGTGGGGGATGCGATGGTGGGGGGCCACCTCGGGCATAGCAATGAGGAAATGAGAGAGTTTTCGATTCATGAGCAGAAAGGAGGGGGGTGAGCAGAAGTGCTACCTTGGACTGCCGGCGGGCTGGCTTTGGCCTCTTTAGGAGCCTGGTGGACAGAGCCCCTTGGCAGGCAGTCCTGAAAGGCAAAGGAGTCCAGGAAGGCGGCACACTCTTCAAGAAGGAAGTCTTAAAGGCGCAGGAGCAGGCCGTCCCCATGTGCCGCAATACGAGCTGGCAGGGAAGAAGAGCGGCCTGGTTGAACAGAGAGCTTTGGATGGAACTCAGGAAAAAAGAGAGAGTTTATGACCTTTGAAGAAGGGGCAGGCAACTCAGGAGGACTACAAGGATGTTGTGAGGTTTTGCAGCGAGAAAATCAGAAGGGCCAAAGCCCAACTAGACCTTAACCTGGCGACTGCCATAAAAGACAACCAAAAATGTTTCTCTAAATACATTAGCGACAAAAGGAGGCCTAAGGAGACTCTTCACCCTTTACCGGACGCGGGGGGAAACATAGTGACAAAGGATGACGAAAAGGCTGAGGTACTTCATGCCGCCTTTGCCTCAGTCTTTCAGAGTAAGACCAGTTGTTCTCCAGCTACCCAGCCCCCTGAGCTGGAAGATAGGGGCGGGGAGCAGAATGAAGCCCCCACAATCCAAGGAGAAATGGCTAGCGACCTGCTACACCACTCTAGACACCCACAAGTCGATGGGATGGGATGGGATGGGATGGGATCCACCCACGGGCACTGAGGGAGCTGGCGGAAGCGCTCACCAAGCCACTTCCCGTCATCTACCAGCAGTCCTGGCTAACCGGGGAGGTCCCAGCGGACCGAAGGTTAGCAAATGTGATGCCCGTCTTCAAGAAGGGCCGGCCAGACGATCCGGGGAACTACAGGCCTCTCAGCCTGACCTCGGTGTCGGGGAAGATTATGGAGCGGATCATCTTGAGTGCCATCGCGCGGCATGTCGAGGACAACCAGCCCATCAGGCCCAGTCAGCATGGCTTTATGAAAGGCAGGTCCTGCCTGACTAACCTGATCTCCTTCTGTGACAAAGTGACCCGTTTAGCGGACGAGGGAAAGCCTGTGGATATAGTCTACTTAGAATTTAGTAAAGCCATTGACACCGTTTCCCACAGCATTGTCCTGGAGAAACTGGCTGCTCACGGCTTGGACGGGCGTACTCTTTGCTGGGTGAAAAACTGGCTGGATGGCCAGGCCCAAAGGGTTGTGGTGAATGGAGTTAAATGCGGTTGGCGGCCGGTCACAAGTGGTGTTCCCCAGGGCTCGGTACTTGGGCCGGTCTTGTTTAATACCTTTATCAAGGACCTGGACAAGAGGATCGAGTGCACCCTCAGTAAGTTTGCAGGCGACACCGAGTTGGGCGGGTGTGTTGATCTGCTGGAGGGTAGGAAGGCTCTTCAGAGGGAGCTGGACAGGCTGGGTGGATGGGCCGAGGCCAGTTGTATGAGGTTCAACAAGGCCAAGTGCCGAGTCCTACACTTGGGTCGCAACAATCCTGTGCAACGCTACAGGCTTGGGACGAGTGGCTGGAAAGCAGCCTGGTGGAAGAGGACCTGGGAGTGCTGATTGGCAGCCGGCCCAATATGAGCCAGCAGTGTGCGCAGGTGGCCAAGAAGGCCAATAGCACCCCGACTTGTATCAGAAAGAGTGTGGCCAGCAGGACTAGGGAAGCAATTGTACCTTTGTACTCAGCACTGGTGAGGCCTCAGCGCGAATGCTGTGTTCAGTTTTGGGCCCTTCACGACAAGAAAAGACATTGAGGTGCTGGAGCGTGCTCAGAGAAGGGCAATGAAACTGGTGAAGGGTCTGGAGCACAAGTCTTGTGAGGAGCGGTTGAGAGAGCTGGGCTTGTTTAGCCTGGAGAAGAGGAGGCTCAGGGGAGACCTTATTGCACTCTACAACTAACTGAAAGGAGGGTGTAGAGAGGTGGCTGCCGGTCTCTTCTCCCACCTGGCAAGTGATAGGACAAGAGGAAATGGCCGCAAGTTGCACCAGGGGAGTTTTAGATCGGATATTGGAAAAACTCCTTCTCTGAAAGGGTTCTCAGACATTGGAACAAGCTGCCCAGGGAGGTGGTTGGATCACCATCCCTGGAGGTATTTAAAAGACGTGTGGATGAGGCGCTTAGGGGCATGGTTTAGTGGTGGACTTAGCAGGGTTAGGTTTACGGTTGGACTTGATGGTCTTGAAGGTCTTTTCCAACCTAAACCATTCCATGATTCTATGATTCTACGCCTGAAGGGCCTTGAGAGCAGCTCTTCCACTTTCAGACAGAGCCTGCCCCATCATCCCAGGGACCAGGTTGTGCACTCAGCTGTGTGCCTTACGGCAATTCCCACAAGCCAGGATGGCAGCAGGAAGCCCCCGCACCTTTCACGAGCTTTGAGGCTGCCATTCTTCAAGCCAATGCTCTCTAGCCTCCAGGGACCTAGCCCCACTCAGCAAATGCAACACACGGGGCTGGCTCCTGCTTTCCTCCCGTGACTGCCCCGCACTCCAGCATGGGAGCAAGGCTCCACTATACAGCTGTAGAAGGTAGACGGATGAGATGAGGCTGACACAGGGCTTACCAAAGCCATGGATGTCGTGGTTTAACCCCAGCTGGCAACTAAGAACCACACAGCCGCTTGCTCGCTCCCCCAAGGTAGGATGGGGGTGAGAATCGGAAGGGTAAAAGTGAGAAAACTCGCGCGCTGAGATAAAGACGGTTTAATAGGTGAAGCAAAAACTACGCAGGCAAGCAAAGCCAAACCAGGAACTCATTCACTACTTCCCATCGGCAGGCAGGTGTTCAGCCGGTGTTCAGCCATGGCCAGGAAAGCAGGGCTCCATCACGCGTAACGGTTACTTGGGAAGACAAACGCCATCACTCCGCATGTCCCTCCCTTCCTTCTTCTTCCCCCAGCTTTATATGCTGAGCATGATGTCCTATGGTATGGAATATCCCTTTGGTCAGTTGGGGTCAGCTGTCCCAGCTGTGTCGCCTCCCAACTTTTTGTGCACCCCCAGCCTAGTCGTTGGTGGGGCGGTGTGAGAAGCAGAAAAGGCCTTGACTCTGTGTAAGCACTGCTTAGCAGTAACTAAAACATCCCTGCTTTATCAACACTGTTTCCAGCACAAATCCAAAACACAGCCCCATACTAGCTACTACAAAGAAAATTAACTCTACCCCAGCCAAAACCAGCACAATGGAGAATGGCGTGTGGTGCTGAGAGCGGGAGCATCCTTCTCTGGCTAGAGCCCAAAATTGCCTGTCCTTGGCCACGCGTACCAGGGGCCACAACTGCCCTTGTCGGTGTTGGCCCAGAACAGCAACGTAACTCATAGACAGCAAGGACAGGAAGCCTGCCAGAGGCTGTTGCTGTGGCTGACGTAGCCAGGGTGGCCTGCGCTGCATCTGCGTTTCACTGGGCTTTCTGCGGGAAGGCTGACACTGCTTGGGTACGCCTGCCTCAGTTGGCTTGCACATCACTGCTTGCCTGCCACGCCTGTAACCAGATAAGCTCTTCAACACCCAAGTATGTGCATCCTGCCCGCAGTAGCTGCCTTCTCTGGCACATACGTGTTTTGGGAAGGACGTGGTGGCAAACGGCTGCAGAGAGCAGGGTGGCAGTGAACTTCCTAAAGAGGCTATGATGCCCCACTTGTTTTTTTCCTGCCAGCTGTTAGCAGGCAGTGCTCGGAGGCAGGCGCTGCTGCCTGCCACGGGGCCTGCACGCCTTCATCCATCCCACAAGCACAGCATTCAGTGCTGGTGGTGGGGGGGGAGTGTGTCGGGGGTGTCCGCTGCCAGCTTCTGCCTGCCCTCCTGCTTGGAACACACCCATGTTGCCCCCCCTGCCCCAAGAGGCCACCGCGCCCAGCACCCGGAACCAGCGGCTCTGTGACATCAGCCCCGGGACCAAGGGCACCGCGGGCAACGTGAGTACTGCGGGCACTACGTCGGTTGCCGCACTGGTGGCGACGAGCTCTCCGTTCTTGCAGCTGCCACGTGTTGCTGGCAGCGATGAATTTGCTCCCCCTCTTCCTCCTACTGGCCCTGTGCTGGCCTGCGCACGGCACGTGGGACACCTGTGGGTAAGTAAGTGGCCCAAGGCTCCGGCAGGGAGCTTGGGCAACCCTTATGAGCTTCACTGGAGGGTGCCCACTCCTCCCCCGTGGCCACGCCAGAGTTTCCTGAACCCCATTTGGGAACCTCAGTTCCTTGCCAGCACCCATGCTGCTGGCACAACTGGCCTGCGGGGATAAAGCAGAAACAGGGGCGGATGCACGCACGCCCCACGGGCTTCCCCGGCCTTGCTGTCCACGCAACGCCTTGTGGGGAGGGAAGACGGCTCACCTTCAGCCTGAAGAGCAGCAAGCCATCGAGCAGGACGGTAATGAGTTTCTGTTTCCAGAGGGACCTGCGGGCTCCGGCCCATGGCTTCTCACCACGGCATGTCGCGCATCGTGGGTGGCACAGATGCCCCGCCAGGGTCCTGGCCCTGGATCGTCAGCATCCAGGATCCCTGGAAAACAGGCACGGGGCATACGTGCGGAGGGTCCCTCATCAGCCCACAGTGGGTCCTCACAGCAGCCCACTGCTTCACTGAGGCCAGGTAAGGAGGACCAGGGGACGGGGATATCCCCACAACACTAGCAGGTGCCCTGTCCGCAGCACCGCGTGCTACTCCCATCCCGTCTCCTTGCAGTCTGCCCGGTGCCTGGGCACCGCAGAGCCCAGCTGAGAGACTGCTCAGGAGAAGGCTGGGCTTGTGCCACTGCTTCCTAGCAGCCTCCAGCTCAACATTCCTTGTGCCTAAGGCGTGCCAGGGCACTCGCCGCCTCCCTAGCGCGGCTTTCCTCTCTCCCTTGTGGAGCAGAAGGCAGGGAACTGCCGGGCTGCTGCAGCACATGGCTCCGCTCCCTCTGACCCCTCTCTCCCTCTGCCTTCCAGGCACATCGCCATGTGGCGCGTGGTGATCGGGGCCACCCGGTTGACTCAGCTGGGCCCTGAGGCCCAAGTGCGCAATATCAGGCGGCTACTGGTTCACGAGCACTACAGCAATATCACGCAGAGGAACGACATCGCCCTGCTGGAACTGGACCAGCCTGTCCAGTGCGGCTACTCCGTACAGCTTGCCTGTGTGCCCGATGCCTCGCTCAGAGTGTCAAAGCTGACAACCTGCTACGTCAGCGGCTGGGGTTCCACGACTGAAAGAGGTGAGTTCCCAAAAACGTACTCGTGTCCTGAGCGCAAGCTTGGCACGCTGGGGAGACGGGTTGGGCTTCCTGAGAGCAGAGGCGAAAGCCAGAGTCAGGCTGTGGGGACGCATGCCTCTAGAGAGATGGGCCTGAGCCATTCCCCAAAGCGAGACAGAAGGGGACCACCGGTACAGTGCCTTCAAGGTGCAAAGCCAAGCCCTAGGGAAGGGCTTCGCCCAGACAGGGGAGGAGGAATGGCAACGAGCTGCCTGCTGTTAATTCCCTCCTGTGCTCACAGCTGGAGGATCGACTGATGTCCTGCAGGAGGCCAAGGTCCGCCTCATTGATGTCAACCTCTGTAACAGCAGCGGGTGGTACAGAGGGGCCATCCACACCCACAACCTGTGTGCTGGCTATGCGCAGGGTGGCATCGACACCTGCCAGGTAGGAGCGTGCTACGAGTCAAGCCCCAGCAGCACAGGCAGCCCTCTCACAACCGCCCCGCACGTACCCCGGCGCGTGCTTTGCCTGGCAAGTCACCCTCCCACCGCTGGGTCCCCACCGCTCTTGGGGCTGACCTCCCCTTCCCCACCTGCAGCTCCTTGCCCAGCGCCCCCCTTGCCCCAGAGGCCTGCGACTCTGCCCACAAAGCCCATCCAGTGCTCTTGGCAGCCCACCGGTCCACATCCCAAGCCTGCAACATCTGCGTTCCACACGTGCAGGGTCACTGTGCAGAGATGAGAGAGAGCCCTCCCTCCCTTACACGCCCACGACCCCCTCCCACACAAGCTTCTGTAGGCCCTGGCACCTGAGCGGGGTCTTTCTGTGCCGCAGAGTACAGCTCTGGCAGGTGCTGTGAGAGAGAAGGAGCCAGCCGTAGTGCTGACAGAGGCCACCCAACAGTACCTTCGTCCTCTCTCCTCCACTGCAGGGTGACAGCGGTGGTCCTCTCGTCTGCAAAGATAACAATGCAGACTACTTCTGGCTCGTTGGAGTCACCAGCTGGGGGAAAGGCTGCGCGAGAGCAAGACGGCCCGGAGTCTACACCTCCACGCAGCACTTTTACGGCTGGATCCTGGCACAGATGGGACTGCGCTCAGCAGTAACAGCTACTCCAATGCCACAGCCAGTCTTCACCTCAAGCCCCTTTCAGAGGCCAAGGCCGATACCAACGGAATTGGGCAGGTTTCCACCCTGCCCATTTCCACTCGAGAAGCTGGTGCAATTCTTTACTCGGGTGCAGGAGCTCCTGCAGTTCCTAAGGGGGACAAAGGCCTGAGCAGCACGATGGACAGGATCCAGTGCAGCCGGCAGCGTTCCACCGCCATTTCCTTCTGGGACGCTGCCTGCTGACCCAAAGGCAGCCTCAGTGCCAAAGGCCTGCTCTGTCCCGCCCACGCTCCTCCGAGTGCACGCAGGTGCTGAAGCTGACTCAGGTCTTCCAATAAAGTTGCCAATTTTCACAGCTAACCATGCTTCAGTCCGATTCAGTCTCCTGTGCGAGGCAAGGACTTCCACACCTGGCGCCTGCAAAAGGAGGCTGCAGGCAGTCAAGTAGGGCACAAAGGGAAAGAGCCACTCAAAAGGGCTGAAACCGTGCCTGGTCAGAGAGGAGGGTGCTCAGAGCCACCGTGAGATGGAGAAGACTGGCACGCTGAGGCTAGAACGAGGACAGGAAAAAAATGATGGGAGATGCAGATGACTGGGGGTGTGCATTAAGGCACACAAGCTGACGACTAGGGCCTGGCGTAAGCCTTAGCTCACTGAACGGCCTGTGCGAAACTCCTGAGCGTGACAAGAGAAATTGCTGACCGTAGCGAACAGACTGAGCAGCTGACAGGAGTTAGAGTGCCACGAGGAAGAGCCAGATTTCACGGGTAGCTAAGGGGGATTGATGTGAGAGGTGGCCCCACTTCACAGATAATTGAAGGGAGAGTTGGGCTCATTTTGGGGAGAGGAATCTGGCAGGGCCAGCAGTACCCAGGAAACCCCATCCATCAGTAATGCTGTGGAAGTCCGAGGTGACCTAGCTAAGAACACCTGCAACACCAAATCCGTTCACAGATGTAGCAAACCTGGGAGCAAGGGGGGAAAACCAAGTGGGACTAGGTCCCTTGTTTGGGAGGAGGCAAGGGCAGAGAAGGAGGAGTTGAGGAAGATGAGGGGGATGTATAAGCACAGAAAATGGAGAGAAGGGGGTGGGGGAGGGGAACCCAGGAGCTAGTCGCGCTTAAGACAACTTGTTTGCTTCTTTGACTCAGCCCTGCGCCTAATCCCCACAGTCCGTCCTACCTTCTTTCTGAGAGCGCTCCCAAATCCTTTTCTGTGTGGCCTCACTCTGTACCCAGTGTGGGGGTGGGTCCAGGGGCCTGGCTGCTAGCAATGGCAGAAGGGAACTCCGGTCATAGGGAGCCAGCGGTTGGAGACACCGAGTGTCTAGGGCCAGCTGCTGGTGGGAGTGCTGGGTGCGGGTGCAAGTCGCTCTTGAGCTTGAAGCTGGACTAGTTCACGCGCGAGAGGAGATACAGGTCTGGAAAGACCCAAGGTCTGGGCCAATCACTGGGTAAGTAGTTTGACATCCAGCCACAGATTTTAATTGAACTTAGTTCCCTTGCTGGTCTTTAAGGCACCCATGAACATGCTGTGCTTGCAAATCTAGGGAGTGGGGTGTGTGTGTGTGTTTCACTACTGAACATCAGTCCTGATCAGCTGGAGAGGAAGACAAGGACTGGGTTGTGCTTCCTGTGTTAAGCGAGTGCCGGTGAATGTACCGCTCCGTCGACGTTAATCTGGTCTGCCATTCATGCCAGTGACGTATGTGTGCACGGTCTTGCAGGCTAAGCAGCCTGGAGGAGTCTCACGATCACTAGCCCTTGTTCTCGTGGGGGACTTCAACTTGCCAGATGTCTGCTGGAAATACAATGCGGCCGAGAGGAAAGGGCCTAGGAGGTTCCTGGAGTGTGTGGAAGAGAACTTCCTGACACAGCTGGCGAGTGAGCCAACGAGGGAAGGCGCCCCGCTGGACCTGTTCTTTGTGAAACGAGAAGGACTGGTGGGGGATGCGACGGTGGGGGGCCACCTCGGGCATAGCAATGAGGAAATGAGAGAGTTTTCGATTCATGAGCAGAAAGGAGGGGGGTGAGCAGAAGTGCTACCTTGGACTGCCGGCGGGCTGGCTTTGGCCTCTTTAGGAGCCTGGTGGACAGAGCCCCTTGGCAGGCAGTCCTGAAAGGCAAAGGAGTCCAGGAAGGCGGCACACTCTTCAAGAAGGAAGTCTTAAAGGCGCAGGAGCAGGCCGTCCCCATGTGCCGCAATACGAGCTGGCAGGGAAGAAGAGCGGCCTGGTTGAACAGAGAGCTTTGGATGGAACTCAGGAAAAAAGAGAGAGTTTATGACCTTTGAAGAAGGGGCAGGCAACTCAGGAGGACTACAAGGATGTTGTGAGGTTTTGCAGCGAGAAAATCAGAAGGGCCAAAGCCCAACTAGACCTTAACCTGGCGACTGCCATAAAAGACAACCAAAAATGTTTCTCTAAATACATTAGTGACAAAAGGAGGCCTAAGGAGACTCTTCACCCTTTACCGGACGCGGGGGGAAACATAGTGACAAAGGATGACGAAAAGGCTGAGGTACTTCATGCCGCCTTTGCCTCAGTCTTTCAGAGTAAGACCAGTTGTTCTCCAGCTACCCAGCCCCCTGAGCTGGAAGATAGGGGCGGGGAGCAGAACGAAGGCCCCACAATCCAAGGAGAAATGGCTAGCGACCTGCTACACCACTCTAGACACCCACAAGTCGATGGGATGGGATGGGATGGGATGGGATCCACCCACGGGCACTGAGGGAGCTGGCGGAAGCGCTCACCAAGCCACTTCCCGTCATCTACCAGCAGTCCTGGCTAACCGGGGAGGTCCCAGCGGACCGAAGGTTAGCAAATGTGATGCCCGTCTTCAAGAAGGGCCGGCCAGACGATCCAGGGAACTACAGGCCTCTCAGCCTGACCTCGGTGTCGGGGAAGATTATGGAGCGGATCATCTTGAGTGCCATCGCGCGGCATGTAGAGGACAACCAGCCCATCAGGCCCAGTCAGCATGGCTTTATGAAAGGCAGGTCCTGCCTGACTAACCTGATCTCCTTCTGTGACAAAGTGCCCCGTTTAGCGGACGAGGGAAAGCCTGTGGATATAGTCTACTTAGAATTTAGTAAAGCCATTGACACCGTTTCCCACAGCATTGTCCTGGAGAAACTGGCTGCTCACGGCTTGGACGGGCGTACTCTTTGCTGGGTGAAAAACTGGCTGGATGGCCAGGCCCAAAGGGTTGTGGTGAATGGAGTTAAATGCAGTTGGCGGCCGGTCACAAGTGGTGTTCCCCAGGGCTCGGTACTTGGGCCGGTCTTGTTTAATACCTTTATCAAGGACCTGGACAAGAGGATCGAGTGCACCCTCAGTAAGTTTGCAGGCGACACCGAGTTGGGCGGGTGTGTTGATCTGCTGGAGGGTAGGAAGGCTCTTCAGAGGGAGCTGGACAGGCTGGGTGGATGGGCCGAGGCCAGTTGTATGAGGTTCAACAAGGCCAAGTGCCGAGTCCTACACTTGGGTCGCAACAATCCTGTGCAACGCTACAGGCTTGGGACGAGTGGCTGGAAAGCAGCCTGGTGGAAGAGGACCTGGGAGTGCTGATTGGCAGCCGGCCCAATATGAGCCAGCAGTGTGCGCATGTGGCCAAGAAGGCCAATAGCACCCCGACTTGTATCAGAAAGAGTGTGGCCAGCAGGACTAGGGAAGCAATTGTACCTTTGTACTCAGCACTGGTGAGGCCTCAGCGCGAATGCTGTGTTCAGTTTTGGGCCCCTCACGACAAGAAAAGACATTGAGGTGCTGGAGCGTGCTCAGAGAAGGGCAATGAAACTGGTGAAGGGTCTGGAGCACAAGTCTTGTGAGGAGCGGTTGAGAGAGCTGGGCTTGTTTAGCCTGGAGAAGAGGAGGCTCAGGGGAGACCTTATCGCTCTCTACAACTAACTGAAAGGAGGGTGTAGAGAGGTGGCTGCCGGTCTCTTCTCCCACCTGGCAAGTGATAGGACAAGAGGAAATGGCCGCAAGTTGCACCAGGGGAGTTTTAGATCGGATATTGGAAAAACTCCTTCTCTGAAAGGGTTCTCAGACATTGGAACAAGCTGCCCAGGGAGGTGGTTGGATCACCATCCCTGGAGGTATTTAAAAGACGTGTGGATGAGGCGCTTAGGGGCATGGTTTAGTGGTGGACTTAGCAGGGTTAGGTTTACGGTTGGACTTGATGGTCTTGAAGGTCTTTTCCAACCTAAACCATTCCATGATTCTATGATTCTACGCCTGAAGGGCCTTGAGAGCAGCTCTTCCACTTTCAGACAGAGCCTGCCCCATCATCCCAGGGACCAGGTTGTGCACTCAGCTGTGTGCCTTACGGCAATTCCCACAAGCCAGGATGGCAGCAGGAAGCCCCCGCACCTTTCACGAGCTTTGAGGCTGCCATTCTTCAAGCCAATGCTCTCTAGCCTCCAGGGACCTAGCCCCGCTCAGCAAATGCAACGCAGGGGGCTGGCTCCTGCTTTCCTCCCGTGACTGCCCCGCACTCCAGCATGGGAGCAAGGCTCCACTATACAGCTGTAGAAGGTAGACGGATGAGATGAGGCTGACACAGGGCTTACCAAAGCCATGGATGTCGTGGTTTAACCCCAGCTGGCAACTAAGAACCACACAGCCGCTTGCTCGCTCCCCCAAGGTAGGATGGGGGTGAGAATCGGAAGGGTAAAAGTGAGAAAACTCGCGTGCTGAGATAAAGACGGTTTAATAGGTGAAGCAAAAACTACGCAGGCAAGCAAAGCCAAACCAGGAACTCATTCACTACTTCCCATCGGCAGGCAGGTGTTCAGCCGGTGTTCAGCCATGGCCAGGAAAGCAGGGCTCCATCACGCGTAACGGTTACTTGGGAAGACAAACGCCATCACTCCGCATGTCCCTCCCTTCCTTCTTCTTCCCCCAGCTTTATATGCTGAGCATGATGTCCTATGGTATGGAATATCCCTTTGGTCAGTTGGGGTCAGCTGTCCCAGCTGTGTCGCCTCCCAACTTTTTGTGCACCCCCAGCCTAGTCGTTGGTGGGGCGGTGTGAGAAGCAGAAAAGGCCTTGACTCTGTGTAAGCACTGCTTAGCAGTAACTAAAACATCCCTGCTTTATCAACACTGTTTCCAGCACAAATCCAAAACACAGCCCCATACTAGCTACTACAAAGAAAATTAACTCTACCCCAGCCAAAACCAGCACAATGGAGAATGGCGTGTGGTGCTGAGAGCGGGAGCATCCTTCTCTGGCTAGAGCCCAAAATTGCGTGTCCTTGGCCACGCGTACCAGGGGCCACAACTGCCCTTGTCGGTGTTGGCCCAGAACAGCAACGTAACTCATAGACAGCAAGGACAGGAAGCCTGCCAGAGGCTGTTGCTGTGGCTGACGTAGCCAGGGTGGCCTGCGCTGCATCTGCGTTTCACTGGGCTTTCTGCGGGAAGGCTGACACTGCTTGGGTACGCCTGCCTCAGTTGGCTTGCACATCACTGCTTGCCTGCCACGCCTGTAACCAGATAAGCTCTTCAACACCCAAGTATGTGCATCCTGCCCGCAGTAGCTGCCTTCTCTGGCACATACGTGTTTTGGGAAGGACGTGGTGGCAAACGGCTGCAGAGAGCAGGGTGGCAGTGAACTTCCCAAAGAGGCTATGATGCCCCACTTGTTTTCTTCCTGCCAGCTGTTAGCAGGCAGTGCTCGGAGGCAGGCGCTGCTGCCTGCCACGGGGCCTGCACGCCTTCATCCATCCCACAAGCACAGCATTCAGTGCTGGTGGTGGGGGGGGAGTGTGTCGGGGCTGTCCGCTGCCAGCTTCTGCCTGCCCTCCTGCTTGGAACACACCCATGTTGCCCCCCCTGCCCCAAGAGGCCACCGCGCCCAGCACCCGGAACCAGCGGCTCTGTGACATCAGCCCCGGGACCAAGGGCACCGCGGGCAACGTGAGTACTGCGGGCACTACGTCGGTTGCCGCACTGGTGGCGACGAGCTCTCCGTTCTTGCAGCTGCCACGTGTTGCTGGCAGCGATGAATTTGCTCCCCCTCTTCCTCCTACTGGCCCTGTGCTGGCCTGCGCACGGCACGTGGGACACCTGTGGGTAAGTAAGTGGCCCAAGGCTCCGGCAGGGAGCTTGGGCAACCCTTATGAGCTTCACTGGAGGGTGCCCACTCCTCCCCCGTGGCCACGCCAGAGTTTCCTGAACCCCATTTGGGAACCTCAGTTCCTTGCCAGCACCCATGCTGCTGGCACAACTGGCCTGCGGGGATAAAGCAGAAACAGGGGCGGATGCACGCACGCCCCACGGGCTTCCCCGGCCTTGCTGTCCACGCAACGCCTTGTGGGGAGGGAAGACGGCTCACCTTCAGCCTGAAGAGCAGCAAGCCATCGAGCAGGACGGTAATGAGTTTCTGTTTCCAGAGGGACCTGCGGGCTCCGGCCCATGGCTTCTCACCACGGCATGTCGCGCATCGTGGGTGGCACAGATGCCCCGCCAGGGTCCTGGCCCTGGATCGTCAGCATCCAGGATCCCTGGAAAACAGGCACGGGGCATACGTGCGGAGGGTCCCTCATCAGCCCACAGTGGGTCCTCACAGCAGCCCACTGCTTCACTGAGGCCAGGTAAGGAGGACCAGGGGACGGGGATATCCCCACAACACTAGCAGGTGCCCTGTCCGCAGCACCGCGTGCTACTCCCATCCCGTCTCCTTGCAGTCTGCCCGGTGCCTGGGCACCGCAGAGCCCAGCTGAGAGACTGCTCAGGAGAAGGCTGGGCTTGTGCCACTGCTTCCTAGCAGCCTCCAGCTCAACATTCCTTGTGCCTAAGGCGTGCCAGGGCACTCGCCGCCTCCCTAGCGCGGCTTTCCTCTCTCCCTTGTGGAGCAGAAGGCAGGGAACTGCCGGGCTGCTGCAGCACATGGCTCCGCTCCCTCTGACCCCTCTCTCCCTCTGCCTTCCAGGCACATCGCCATGTGGCGCGTGGTGATCGGGGCCACCCGGTTGACTCAGCTGGGCCCTGAGGCCCAAGTGCGCAATATCAGGCGGCTACTGGTTCACGAGCACTACAGCAATATCACGCAGAGGAACGACATCGCCCTGCTGGAACTGGACCAGCCTGTCCAGTGCGGCTACTCCGTACAGCTTGCCTGTGTGCCCGATGCCTCGCTCAGAGTGTCAAAGCTGACAACCTGCTACGTCAGCGGCTGGGGTTCCACGACCGAAAGAGGTGAGTTCCCAAAAACGTACTCGTGTCCTGAGCGCAAGCTTGGCACGCTGGGGAGACGGGTTGGGCTTCCTGAGAGCAGAGGCGAAAGCCAGAGTCAGGCTGTGGGGACGCATGCCTCTAGAGAGATGGGCCTGAGCCATTCCCCAAAGCGAGACAGAAGGGGACCACCGGTACAGTGCCTTCAAGGTGCAAAGCCAAGCCCTAGGGAAGGGCTTCGCCCAGACAGGGGAGGAGGAATGGCAACGAGCTGCCTGCTGTTAATTCCCTCCTGTGCTCACAGCTGGAGGATCGACTGATGTCCTGCAGGAGGCCAAGGTCCGCCTCATTGATGTCAACCTCTGTAACAGCAGCGGGTGGTACAGAGGGGCCATCCACACCCACAACCTGTGTGCTGGCTATGCGCAGGGTGGCATCGACACCTGCCAGGTAGGAGCGTGCTACGAGTCAAGCCCCAGCAGCACAGGCAGCCCTCTCACAACCGCCCCGCACGTACCCCGGCGCGTGCTTTGCCTGGCAAGTCACCCTCCCACCGCTGGGTCCCCACCGCTCTTGGGGCTGACCTCCCCTTCCCCACCTGCAGCTCCTTGCCCAGCGCCCCCCTTGCCCCAGAGGCCTGCGACTCTGCCCACAAAGCCCATCCAGTGCTCTTGGCAGCCCAC
The DNA here is from genome assembly GCF_030936135.1 of Gavia stellata. Classification (NCBI taxonomy): domain Eukaryota; kingdom Metazoa; phylum Chordata; class Aves; order Gaviiformes; family Gaviidae; genus Gavia; species Gavia stellata. The sequence goes on along the minus strand of NW_026776725.1, from coordinate 357,686 downwards.
CGGTCCACATCCCAAGCCTGCAACATCTGCGTTCCACACGTGCAGGGTCACTGTGCAGAGATGAGAGAGAGCCCTCCCTCCCTTACACGCCCACGACCCCCTCCCACACAAGCTTCTGTAGGCCCTGGCACCTGAGCGGGGTCTTTCTGTGCCGCAGAGTACAGCTCTGGCAGGTGCTGTGAGAGAGAAGGAGCCAGCCGTAGTGCTGACAGAGGCCACCCAACAGTACCTTCGTCCTCTCTCCTCCACTGCAGGGTGACAGCGGTGGTCCTCTCGTCTGCAAAGATAACAATGCAGACTACTTCTGGCTCGTTGGAGTCACCAGCTGGGGGAAAGGCTGCGCGAGAGCAAGACGGCCCGGAGTCTACACCTCCACGCAGCACTTTTACGGCTGGATCCTGGCACAGATGGGACTGCGCTCAGCAGTAACAGCTACTCCAATGCCACAGCCAGTCTTCACCTCAAGCCCCTTTCAGAGGCCAAGGCCGATACCAACGGAATTGGGCAGGTTTCCACCCTGCCCATTTCCACTCGAGAAGCTGGTGCAATTCTTTACTCGGGTGCAGGAGCTCCTGCAGTTCCTAAGGGGGACAAAGGCCTGAGCAGCACGATGGACAGGATCCGGTGCAGCCGGCAGCGTTCCACCGCCATTTCCTTCTGGGACGCTGCCTGCTGACCCAAAGGCAGCCTCAGTGCCAAAGGCCTGCTCTGTCCCGCCCACGCTCCTCCGAGTGCACGCAGGTGCTGAAGCTGACTCAGGTCTTCCAATAAAGTTGCCAATTTTCACAGCTAACCATGCTTCAGTCCGATTCAGTCTCCTGTGCGAGGCAAGGACTTCCACACCTGGCGCCTGCAAAAGGAGGCTGCAGGCAGTCAAGTAGGGCACAAAGGGAAAGAGCCACTCAAAAGGGCTGAAACCGTGCCTGGTCAGAGAGGAGGGTGCTCAGAGCCACCGTGAGATGGAGAAGACTGGCACGCTGAGGCTAGAACGAGGACAGGAAAAAAATGATGGGAGATGCAGATGACTGGGGGTGTGCATTAAGGCACACAAGCTGACGACTAGGGCCTGGCGTAAGCCTTAGCTCACTGAACGGCCTGTGCGAAACTCCTGAGCGTGACAAGAGAAATTGCTGACCGTAGCGAACAGACTGAGCAGCTGACAGGAGTTAGAGTGCCACGAGGAAGAGCCAGATTTCACGGGTAGCTAAGGGGGATTGATGTGAGAGGTGGCCCCACTTCACAGATAATTGAAGGGAGAGTTGGGCTCATTTTGGGGAGAGGAATCTGGCAGGGCCAGCAGTACCCAGGAAACCCCATCCATCAGTAATGCTGTGGAAGTCCGAGGTGACCTAGCTAAGAACACCTGCAACACCAAATCCGTTCACAGATGTAGCAAACCTGGGAGCAAGGGGGGAAAACCAAGTGGGACTAGGTCCCTTGTTTGGGAGGAGGCAAGGGCAGAGAAGGAGGAGTTGAGGAAGATGAGGGGGATGTATAAGCACAGAAAATGGAGAGAAGGGGGTGGGGGAGGGGAACCCAGGAGCTAGTCGCGCTTAAGACAACTTGTTTGCTTCTTTGACTCAGCCCTGCGCCTAATCCCCACAGTCCGTCCTACCTTCTTTCTGAGAGCGCTCCCAAATCCTTTTCTGTGTGGCCTCACTCTGTACCCAGTGTGGGGGTGGGTCCAGGGGCCTGGCTGCTAGCAATGGCAGAAGGGAACTCCGGTCATAGGGAGCCAGCGGTTGGAGACACCGAGTGTCTAGGGCCAGCTGCTGGTGGGAGTGCTGGGTGCGGGTGCAAGTCGCTCTTGAGCTTGAAGCTGGACTAGTTCACGCGCGAGAGGAGATACAGGTCTGGAAAGACCCAAGGTCTGGGCCAATCACTGGGTAAGTAGTTTGACATCCAGCCACAGATTTTAATTGAACTTAGTTCCCTTGCTGGTCTTTAAGGCACCCATGAACATGCTGTGCTTGCAAATCTAGGGAGTGGGGGGTGTGTGTGTGTTTCACTACTGAACATCAGTCCTGATCAGCTGGAGAGGAAGACAAGGACTGGGTTGTGCTTCCTGTGTTAAGCGGGTGCCGGTCAAGGTACCGCTCCGTCGACGTTAATCTGGTCTGCCATTCATGCCAGTGACGTATGTGTGCACGGTCTTGCAGGCTAAGCAGCCTGGAGGAGTCTCACGATCACTAGCCCTTGTTCTCGTGGGGGACTTCAACTTGCCAGATGTCTGCTGGAAATACAATGCGGCCGAGAGGAAAGGGCCTAGGAGGTTCCTGGAGCGTGTGGAAGAGAACTTCCTGACACAGCTGGCGAGTGAGCCAACGAGGGAAGGCGCCCCGCTGGACCTGTTCTTTGTGAAACGAGAAGGACTGGTGGGGGATGCGACGGTGGGGGGCCACCTCGGGCATAGCAATGAGGAAATGAGAGAGTTTTCGATTCATGAGCAGAAAGGAGGGGGGTGAGCAGAAGTGCTACCTTGGACTGCCGGCGGGCTGGCTTTGGCCTCTTTAGGAGCCTGGTGGACAGAGCCCCTTGGCAGGCAGTCCTGAAAGGCAAAGGAGTCCAGGAAGGCGGCACACTCTTCAAGAAGGAAGTCTTAAAGGCGCAGGAGCAGGCCGTCCCCATGTGCCGCAATACGAGCTGGCAGGGAAGAAGAGCGGCCTGGTTGAACAGAGAGCTTTGGATGGAACTCAGGAAAAAAGAGAGAGTTTATGACCTTTGAAGAAGGGGCAGGCAACTCAGGAGGACTACAAGGATGTTGTGAGGTTTTGCAGCGAGAAAATCAGAAGGGCCAAAGCCCAACTAGACCTTAACCTGGCGACTGCCATAAAAGACAACCAAAAATGTTTCTCTAAATACATTAGTGACAAAAGGAGGCCTAAGGAGACTCTTCACCCTTTACCGGACGCGGGGGGAAACATAGTGACAAAGGATGACGAAAAGGCTGAGGTACTTCATGCCGCCTTTGCCTCAGCCTTTCAGAGTAAGACCAGTTATTCTCTAGCTACCCAGCCCCCTGAGCTGGAAGATAGGGGCGGGGAGCAGAATGAAGCCCCCACAATCCAAGGAGAAATGGCTAGCGACCTGCTACACCACTCTAGACACCCACAAGTCGATGGGATGGGATGGGATGGGATGGGATGGGATGGGATGGGATGGGATCCACCCACGGGCACTGAGGGAGCTGGCGGAAGCGCTCACCAAGGCACTTCCCGTCATCTACCAGCAGTCCTGGCTAACCGGGGAGGTCCCAGCGGACCGAAGGTTAGCAAATGTGATGCCCGTCTTCAAGAAGGGCCGGCCAGACGATCCGGGGAACTACAGGCCTCTCAGCCTGACCTCGGTGTCGGGGAAGATTATGGAGCGGATCATCTTGAGTGCCATCGCGCGGCATGTAGAGGACAACCAGCCCATCAGGCCCAGTCAGCATGGCTTTATGAAAGGCAGGTCCTGCCTGACTAACCTGATCTCCTTCTGTGACTAAGTGACCCGTTTAGTGGACGAGGGAAAGCCTGTGGATATAGTCTAGTTAGAATTTAGTAAAGCCATTGACACCGTTTCCCACAGCATTGTCCTGGAGAAACTGGCTGCTCACGGCTTGGACGGGCGTACTCTTTGCTGGGTGAAAAACTGGCTGGATGGCCAGGCCCAAAGGGTTGTGGTGAATGGAGTTAAATGCGGTTGGCGGCCCCGGTCACAAGTGGTGTTCCCCAGGGCTCGGTACTTGGGCCGGTCTTGTTTAATACCTTTATCAAGGACCTGGACAAGAGGATCGAGTGCACCCTCAGTAAGTTTGCAGGCGACACCGAGTTGGGCGGGTGTGTTGATCTGCTGGAGGGTAGGAAGGCTCTTCAGAGGGAGCTGGACAGGCTGGGTGGATGGGCCGAGGCCAGTTGTATGAGGTTCAACAAGGCCAAGTGCCGAGTCCTACACTTGGGTCGCAACAATCCTGTGCAACGCTACAGGCTTGGGACGAGTGGCTGGAAAGCAGCCTGGTGGAAGAGGACCTGGGAGTGCTGATTGGCAGCCGGCCCAATATGAGCCAGCAGTGTGCGCATGTGGCCAAGAAGGCCAATAGCACCCCGACTTGTATCAGAAAGAGTGTGGCCAGCAGGACTAGGGAAGCAATTGTACCTTTGTACTCAGCACTGGTGAGGCCTCAGCGCGAATGCTGTGTTCAGTTTTGGGCCCCTCACGACAAGAAAAGACATTGAGGTGCTGGAGCGTGCTCCGAGAAGGGCAATGAAACTGGTGAAGGGTCTGGAGCACAAGTCTTGTGAGGAGCGGTTGAGAGAGCTGGGCTTGTTTAGCCTGGAGAAGAGGAGGCTCAGGGGAGACCTTATCGCTCTCTACAACTAACTGAAAGGAGGGTGTAGAGAGGTGGCTGCCGGTCTCTTCTCCCACCTGGCAAGTGATAGGACAAGAGGAAATGGCCGCAAGTTGCACCAGGGGAGTTTTAGATCGGATATTGGAAAAACTCCTTCTCTGAAAGGGTTCTCAGACATTGGAACAAGCTGCCCAGGGAGGTGGTTGGATCACCATCCCTGGAGGTATTTAAAAGACGTGTGGATGAGGCGCTTAGGGGCATGGTTTAGTGGTGGACTTAGCAGGGTTAGGTTTACGGTTGGACTTGATGGTCTTGAAGGTCTTTTCCAACCTAAACCATTCCATGATTCTATGATTCTACGTAGGCCTGAAGGGCCTTGAGAGCAGCTCTTCCACTTTCAGACAGAGCCTGCCCCATCATCCCAGGGACCAGGTTGTGCACTCAGCTGTGTGCCTTACGGCAATTCCCACAAGCCAGGATGGCAGCAGGAAGCCCCCGCACCTTTCACGAGCTTTGAGGCTGCCATTCTTCAAGCCAATGCTCTCTAGCCTCCAGGGACCTAGCCCCACTCAGCAAATGCAACGCAGGGGGCTGGCTCCTGCTTTCCTCCCGTGACTGCCCCGCACTCCAGCATGGGAGCAAGGCTCCACTATACAGCTGTAGAAGGTAGACGGATGAGATGAGGCTGACACAGGGCTTACCAAAGCCATGGATGTCGTGGTTTAACCCCAGCTGGCAACTAAGAACCACACAGCCGCTTGCTCGCTCCCCCAAGGTAGGATGGGGGTGAGAATCGGAAGGGTAAAAGTGAGAAAACTCGCGTGCTGAGATAAAGACGGTTTAATAGGTGAAGCAAAAACTACGCAGGCAAGCAAAGCCAAACCAGGAACTCATTCACTACTTCCCATCGGCAGGCAGGTGTTCAGCCGGTGTTCAGCCATGGCCAGGAAAGCAGGGCTCCATCACGCGTAACGGTTACTTGGGAAGACAAACGCCATCACTCCGCATGTCCCTCCCTTCCTTCTTCTTCCCCCAGCTTTATATGCTGAGCATGATGTCCTATGGTATGGAATATCCCTTTGGTCAGTTGGGGTCAGCTGTCCCAGCTGTGTCGCCTCCCAACTTTTTGTGCACCCCCAGCCTAGTCGTTGGTGGGGCGGTGTGAGAAGCAGAAAAGGCCTTGACTCTGTGTAAGCACTGCTTAGCAGTAACTAAAACATCCCTGCTTTATCAACACTGTTTCCAGCACAAATCCAAAACACAGCCCCATACTAGCTACTACAAAGAAAATTAACTCTACCCCAGCCAAAACCAGCACAATGGAGAATGGCGTGTGGTGCTGAGAGCGGGAGCATCCTTCTCTGGCTAGAGCCCAAAATTGCGTGTCCTTGGCCACGCGTACCAGGGGCCACAACTGCCCTTGTCGGTGTTGGCCCAGAACAGCAACGTAACTCATAGACAGCAAGGACAGGAAGCCTGCCAGAGGCTGTTGCTGTGGCTGACGTAGCCAGGGTGGCCTGCGCTGCATCTGCGTTTCACTGGGCTTTCTGCGGGAAGGCTGACACTGCTTGGGTACGCCTGCCTCAGTTGGCTTGCACATCACTGCTTGCCTGCCACGCCTGTAACCAGATAAGCTCTTCAACACCCAAGTATGTGCATCCTGCCCGCAGTAGCTGCCTTCTCTGGCACATACGTGTTTTGGGAAGGACGTGGTGGCAAACGGCTGCAGAGAGCAGGGTGGCAGTGAACTTCCCAAAGAGGCTATGATGCCCCACTTGTTTTCTTCCTGCCAGCTGTTAGCAGGCAGTGCTCGGAGGCAGGCGCTGCTGCCTGCCACGGGGCCTGCACGCCTTCATCCATCCCACAAGCACAGCATTCAGTGCTGGTGGTGGGGGGGGAGTGTGTCGGGGCTGTCCGCTGCCAGCTTCTGCCTGCCTTCCTGCTTGGAACACACCCATGTTGCCCCCCCTGCCCCAAGAGGCCACCGCGCCCAGCACCCGGAACCAGCGGCTCTGTGACATCAGCCCCGGGACCAAGGGCACCGCGGGCAACGTGAGTACTGCGGGCACTACGTCGGTTGCCGCACTGGTGGCGACGAGCTCTCCGTTCTTGCAGCTGCCACGTGTTGCTGGCAGCGATGAATTTGCTCCCCCTCTTCCTCCTACTGGCCCTGTGCTGGCCTGCGCACGGCACGTGGGACACCTGTGGGTAAGTAAGTGGCCCAAGGCTCCGGCAGGGAGCTTGGGCAACCCTTATGAGCTTCACTGGAGGGTGCCCACTCCTCCCCCGTGGCCACGCCAGAGTTTCCTGAACCCCATTTGGGAACCTCAGTTCCTTGCCAGCACCCATGCTGCTGGCACAACTGGCCTGCGGGGATAAAGCAGAAACAGGGGCGGATGCACGCACGCCCCACGGGCTTCCCCGGCCTTGCTGTCCACGCAACGCCTTGTGGGGAGGGAAGACGGCTCACCTTCAGCCTGAAGAGCAGCAAGCCATCGAGCAGGACGGTAATGAGTTTCTGTTTCCAGAGGGACCTGCGGGCTCCGGCCCATGGCTTCTCACCACGGCATGTCGCGCATCGTGGGTGGCACAGATGCCCCGCCAGGGTCCTGGCCCTGGATCGTCAGCATCCAGGATCCCTGGAAAACAGGCACGGGGCATACGTGCGGAGGGTCCCTCATCAGCCCACAGTGGGTCCTCACAGCAGCCCACTGCTTCACTGAGGCCAGGTAAGGAGGACCAGGGGACGGGGATATCCCCACAACACTAGCAGGTGCCCTGTCCGCAGCACCGCGTGCTACTCCCATCCCGTCTCCTTGCAGTCTGCCCGGTGCCTGGGCACCGCAGAGCCCAGCTGAGAGACTGCTCAGGAGAAGGCTGGGCTTGTGCCACTGCTTCCTAGCAGCCTCCAGCTCAACATTCCTTGTGCCTAAGGCGTGCCAGGGCACTCGCCGCCTCCCTAGCGCGGCTTTCCTCTCTCCCTTGTGGAGCAGAAGGCAGGGAACTGCCGGGCTGCTGCAGCACATGGCTCCGCTCCCTCTGACCCCTCTCTCCCTCTGCCTTCCAGGCACATCGCCATGTGGCGCGTGGTGATCGGGGCCACCCGGTTGACTCAGCTGGGCCCTGAGGCCCAAGTGCGCAATGTCAGGCGGCTACTGGTTCACGAGCACTACAGCAATATCACGCAGAGGAACGACATCGCCCTGCTGGAACTGGACCAGCCTGTCCAGTGCGGCTACTCCGTACAGCTTGCCTGTGTGCCCGATGCCTCGCTCAGAGTGTCAAAGCTGACAACCTGCTACGTCAGCGGCTGGGGTTCCACGACCGAAAGAGGTGAGTTCCCAAAAACGTACTCGTGTCCTGAGCGCAAGCTTGGCACGCTGGGGAGACGGGTTGGGCTTCCTGAGAGCAGAGGCGAAAGCCAGAGTCAGGCTGTGGGGACGCATGCCTCTAGAGAGATGGGCCTGAGCCATTCCCCAAAGCGAGACAGAAGGGGACCACCGGTACAGTGCCTTCAAGGTGCAAAGCCAAGCCCTAGGGAAGGGCTTCGCCCAGACAGGGGAGGAGGAATGGCAACGAGCTGCCTGCTGTTAATTCCCTCCTGTGCTCACAGCTGGAGGATCGACTGATGTCCTGCAGGAGGCCAAGGTCCGCCTCATTGATGTCAACCTCTGTAACAGCAGCGGGTGGTACAGAGGGGCCATCCACACCCACAACCTGTGTGCTGGCTATGCGCAGGGTGGCATCGACACCTGCCAGGTAGGAGCGTGCTACGAGTCAAGCCCCAGCAGCACAGGCAGCCCTCTCACAACCGCCCCGCACGTACCCCGGCGCGTGCTTTGCCTGGCAAGTCACCCTCCCACCGCTGGGTCCCCACCGCTCTTGGGGCTGACCTCCCCTTCCCCACCTGCAGCTCCTTGCCCAGCGCCCCCCTTGCCCCAGAGGCCTGCGACTCTGCCCACAAAGCCCATCCAGTGCTCTTGGCAGCCCACCGGTCCACATCCCAAGCCTGCAACATCTGCGTTCCACACGTGCAGGGTCACTGTGCAGAGATGAGAGAGAGCCCTCCCTCCCTTACACGCCCACGACCCCCTCCCACACAAGCTTCTGTAGGCCCTGGCACCTGAGCGGGGTCTTTCTGTGCCGCAGAGTACAGCTCTGGCAGGTGCTGTGAGAGAGAAGGAGCCAGCCGTAGTGCTGACAGAGGCCACCCAACAGTACCTTCGTCCTCTCTCCTCCACTGCAGGGTGACAGCGGTGGTCCTCTCGTCTGCAAAGATAACAATGCAGACTACTTCTGGCTCGTTGGAGTCACCAGCTGGGGGAAAGGCTGCGCGAGAGCAAGACGGCCCGGAGTCTACACCTCCACGCAGCACTTTTACGGCTGGATCCTGGCACAGATGGGACTGCGCTCAGCAGTAACAGCTACTCCAATGCCACAGCCAGTCTTCACCTCAAGCCCCTTTCAGAGGCCAAGGCCGATACCAACGGAATTGGGCAGGTTTCCACCCTGCCCATTTCCACTCGAGAAGCTGGTGCAATTCTTTACTCGGGTGCAGGAGCTCCTGCAGTTCCTAAGGGGGACAAAGGCCTGAGCAGCACGATGGACAGGATCCGGTGCAGCCGGCAGCGTTCCACCGCCATTTCCTTCTGGGACGCTGCCTGCTGACCCAAAGGCAGCCTCAGTGCCAAAGGCCTGCTCTGTCCCGCCCACGCTCCTCCGAGTGCACGCAGGTGCTGAAGCTGACTCAGGTCTTCCAATAAAGTTGCCAATTTTCACAGCTAACCATGCTTCAGTCCGATTCAGTCTCCTGTGCGAGGCAAGGACTTCCACACCTGGCGCCTGCAAAAGGAGGCTGCAGGCAGTCAAGTAGGGCACAAAGGGAAAGAGCCACTCAAAAGGGCTGAAACCGTGCCCGGTCAGAGAGGAGGGTGCTCAGAGCCACCGTGAGATGGAGAAGACCGACACGCTGAGGCTAGAACGAGGACAGGAAAAAAATGATGGGAGATGCAGATGACTGGGGGTGTGCATTAAGGCACACAAGCTGACGACTAGGGCCTGGCGTAAGCCTTAGCTCACTGAACGGCCTGTGCGAAACTCCTGAGCGTGACAAGAGAAATTGCTGACCGTAGCGAACAGACTGAGCAGCTGACAGGAGTTAGAGTGCCACGAGGAAGAGCCAGATTTCACGGGTAGCTAAGGGGGATTGATGTGAGAGGTGGCCCCACTTCACAGATAATTGAAGGGAGAGTTGGGCTCATTTTGGGGAGAGGAATCTGGCAGGGCCAGCAGTACCCAGGAAACCCCATCCATCAGTAATGCTGTGGAAGTCCGAGGTGACCTAGCTAAGAACACCTGCAACACCAAATCCGTTCACAGATGTAGCAAACCTGGGAGCAAGGGGGGAAAACCAAGTGGGACTAGGTCCCTTGTTTGGGAGGAGGCAAGGGCAGAGAAGGAGGAGTTGAGGAAGATGAGGGGGATGTATAAGCACAGAAAATGGAGAGAAGGGGGTGGGGGAGGGGAACCCAGGAGCTAGTCGCGCTTAAGACAACTTGTTTGCTTCTTTGACTCAGCCCTGCGCCTAATCCCCACAGTCCGTCCTACCTTCTTTCTGAGAGCGCTCCCAAATCCTTTTCTGTGTGGCCTCACTCTGTACCCAGTGTGGGGGTGGGTCCAGGGGCCTGGCTGCTAGCAATGGCAGAAGGGAACTCCGGTCATAGGGAGCCAGCGGTTGGAGACACCGAGTGTCTAGGGCCAGCTGCTGGTGGGAGTGCTGGGTGCGGGTGCAAGTCGCTCTTGAGCTTGAAGCTGGACTAGTTCACGCGCGAGAGGAGATACAGGTCTGGAAAGACCCAAGGTCTGGGCCAATCACTGGGAAAGTAGTTTGACATCCAGCCACAGATTTTAATTGAACTTAGTTCCCTTGCTGGTCTTTAAGGCACCCATGAACATGCTGTGCTTGCAAATCTAGGGAGTGGTGTGTGTGTGTGTGTTTCACTACTGAACATCAGTCCTGATCAGCTGGAGAGGAAGACAAGGACTGGGTTGTGCTTCCTGTGTTAAGCGGGTGCCGGTGAATGTACCGCTCCGTCGACGTTAATCTGGTCTGCCATTCATGCCAGTGACGTATGTGTGCACGGTCTTGCAGGCTAAGCAGCCTGGAGGAGTCTCACGATCACTAGCCCTTGTTCTCGTGGGGGACTTCAACTTGCCAGATGTCTGCTGGAAATACAATGCGGCCGAGAGGAAAGAGCCTAGGAGGTTCCTGGAGCGTGTGGAAGAGAACTTCCTGACACAGCTGGCGAGTGAGCCAACGAGGGAAGGCGCCCCGCTGGACCTGTTCTTTGTGAAACGAGAAGGACTGGTGGGGGATGCGACGGTGGGGGGCCACCTCGGGCATAGCAATGAGGAAATGAGAGAGTTTTCGATTCATGAGCAGAAAGGAGGGGGGTGAGCAGAAGTGCTACCTTGGACTGCCGGCGGGCTGGCTTTGGCCTCTTTAGGAGCCTGGTGGACAGAGCCCCTTGGCAGGCAGTCCTGAAAGGCAAAGGAGTCCAGGAAGGCGGCACACTCTTCAAGAAGGAAGTCTTAAAGGCGCAGGAGCAGGCCGTCCCCATGTGCCGCAATACGAGCTGGCAGGGAAGAAGAGCGGCCTGGTTGAACAGAGAGCTTTGGATGGAACTCAGGAAAAAAGAGAGAGTTTATGACCTTTGAAGAAGGGGCAGGCAACTCAGGAGGACTACAAGGATGTTGTGAGGTTTTGCAGCGAGAAAATCAGAAGGGCCAAAGCCCAACTAGACCTTAACCTGGCGACTGCCATAAAAGACAACCAAAAATGTTTCTCTAAATACATTAGTGACAAAAGGAGGCCTAAGGAGACTCTTCACCCTTTACCGGACGCGGGGGGAAACATAGTGACAAAGGATGACGAAAAGGCTGAGGTACTTCATGCCGCCTTTGCCTCAGTCTTTCAGAGTAAGACCAGTTGTTCTCCAGCTACCCAGCCCCCTGAGCTGGAAGATAGGGGCGGGGAGCAGAATGAAGCCCCCACAATCCAAGGAGAAATGGCTAGCGACCTGCTACACCACTCTAGACACCCACAAGTCGATGGGATGGGATGGGATGGGATGGGATCCACCCACGGGCACTGAGGGAGCTGGCGGAAGCGCTCACCAAGCCACTTCCCGTCATCTACCAGCAGTCCTGGCTAACCGGGGAGGTCCCAGCGGACCGAAGGTTAGCAAATGTGATGCCCGTCTTCAAGAAGGGCCGGCCAGACGATCCGGGGAACTACAGGCCTCTCAGCCTGACCTCGGTGTCGGGGAAGATTATGGAGCGGATCATCTTGAGTGCCATCGCGCGGCATGTAGAGGACAACCAGCCCATCAGGCCCAGTCAGCATGGCTTTATGAAAGGCAGGTCCTGCCTGACTAACCTGATCTCCTTCTGTGACAAAGTGCCCCGTTTAGCGGACGAGGGAAAGCCTGTGGATATAGTCTACTTAGAATTTAGTAAAGCCATTGACACCGTTTCCCACAGCATTGTCCTGGAGAAACTGGCTGCTCACGGCTTGGACGGGCGTACTCTTTGCTGGGTGAAAAACTGGCTGGATGGCCAGGCCCAAAGGGTTGTGGTGAATGGAGTTAAATGCGGTTGGCGGCCGGTCACAAGTGGTGTTCCCCAGGGCTCGGTACTTGGGCCGGTCTTGTTTAATACCTTTATCAAGGACCTGGACAAGAGGATCGAGTGCACCCTCAGTAAGTTTGCAGGCGACACCGAGTTGGGCGGGTGTGTTGATCTGCTGGAGGGTAGGAAGGCTCTTCAGAGGGAGCTGGACAGGCTGGGTGGATGGGCCGAGGCCAGTTGTATGAGGTTCAACAAGGCCAAGTGCCGAGTCCTACACTTGGGTCGCAACAATCCTGTGCAACGCTACAGGCTTGGGACGAGTGGCTGGAAAGCAGCCTGGTGGAAGAGGACCTGGGAGTGCTGATTGGCAGCCGGCCCAATATGAGCCAGCAGTGTGTCCAGGTGGCCAAGAAGGCCAATAGCACCCCGACTTGTATCAGAAAGAGTGTGGCCAGCAGGACTAGGGAAGCAATTGTACCTTTGTACTCAGCACTGGTGAGGCCTCAGCGCGAATGCTGTGTTCAGTTTTGGGCCCCTCACGACAAGAAAAGACATTGAGGTGCTGGAGCGTGCTCAGAGAAGGGCAATGAAACTGGTGAAGGGTCTGGAGCACAAGTCTTGTGAGGAGCGGTTGAGAGAGCTGGGCTTGTTTAGCCTGGAGAAGAGGAGGCTCAGGGGAGACCTTATCGCTCTCTACAACTAACTGAAAGGAGGGTGTAGAGAGGTGGCTGCCGGTCTCTTCTCCCACCTGGCAAGTGATAGGACAAGAGGAAATGGCCGCAAGTTGCACCAGGGGAGTTTTAGATCGGATATTGGAAAAACTCCTTCTCTGAAAGGGTTCTCAGACATTGGAACAAGCTGCCCAGGGAGGTGGTTGGATCACCATCCCTGGAGGTATTTAAAAGACGTGTGGATGAGGCGCTTAGGGGCATGGTTTAGTGGTGGACTTAGCAGGGTTAGGTTTACGGTTGGACTTGATGGTCTTGAAGGTCTTTTCCAACCTAAACCATTCCATGATTCTATGATTCTACGTAGGCCTGAAGGGCCTTGAGAGCAGCTCTTCCACTTTCAGACAGAGCCTGCCCCATCATCCCAGGGACCAGGTTGTGCACTCAGCTGTGTGCCTTACGGCAATTCCCACAAGCCAGGATGGCAGCAGGAAGCCCCCGCACCTTTCACGAGCTTTGAGGCTGCCATTCTTCAAGCCAATGCTCTCTAGCCTCCAGGGACCTAGCCCCACTCAGCAAATGCAACGCACGGGGCTGGCTCCTGCTTTCCTCCCGTGACTGCCCCGCACTCCAGCATGGGAGCAAGGCTCCACTATACAGCTGTAGAAGGTAGACGGATGAGATGAGGCTGACACAGGGCTTACCAAAGCCATGGATGTCGTGGTTTAACCCCAGCTGGCAACTAAGAACCACACAGCCGCTTGCTCGCTCCCCCAAGGTAGGATGGGGGTGAGAATCGGAAGGGTAAAAGTGAGAAAACTCGCGCGCTGAGATAAAGACGGTTTAATAGGTGAAGCAAAAACTACGCAGGCAAGCAAAGCCAAACCAGGAACTCATTCACTACTTCCCATCGGCAGGCAGGTGTTCAGCCGGTGTTCAGCCATGGCCAGGAAAGCAGGGCTCCATCACGCGTAACGGTTACTTGGGAAGACAAACGCCATCACTCCGCATGTCCCTCCCTTCCTTCTTCTTCCCCCAGCTTTATATGCTGAGCATGATGTCCTATGGTATGGAATATCCCTTTGGTCAGTTGGGGTCAGCTGTCCCAGCTGTGTCGCCTCCCAACTTTTTGTGCACCCCCAGCCTAGTCGTTGGTGGGGCGGTGTGAGAAGCAGAAAAGGCCTTGACTCTGTGTAAGCACTGCTTAGCAGTAACTAAAACATCCCTGCTTTATCAACACTGTTTCCAGCACAAATCCAAAACACAGCCCCATACTAGCTACTACAAAGAAAATTAACTCTACCCCAGCCAAAACCAGCACAATGGAGAATGGCGTGTGGTGCTGAGAGCGGGAGCATCCTTCTCTGGCTAGAGCCCAAAATTGCGTGTCCTTGGCCACGCGTACCAGGGGCCACAACTGCCCTTGTCAGTGTTGGCCCAGAACAGCAACGTAACTCATAGACAGCAAGGACAGGAAGCCTGCCAGAGGCTGTTGCTGTGGCTGACGTAGCCAGGGTGGCCTGCGCTGCATCTGCGTTTCACTGGGCTTTCTGCGGGAAGGCTGACACTGCTTGGGTACGCCTGCCTCAGTTGGCTTGCACATCACTGCTTGCCTGCCACGCCTGTAACCAGATAAGCTCTTCAACACCCAAGTATGTGCATCCTGCCCGCAGTAGCTGCCTTCTCTGGCACATACGTGTTTTGGGAAGGACGTGGTGGCAAACGGCTGCAGAGAGCAGGGTGGCAGTGAACTTCCCAAAGAGGCTATGATGCCCCACTTGTTTTTTTCCTGCCAGCTGTTAGCAGGCAGTGCTCGGAGGCAGGCGCTGCTGCCTGCCACGGGGCCTGCACGCCTTCATCCCACAAGCACAGCATTCAGTGCTGGTGGTGGGGGGGGAGTGTGTCGGGGCTGTCCGCTGCCAGCTTCTGCCTGCCCTCCTGCTTGGAACACACCCATGTTGCCCCCCCTGCCCCAAGAGGCCACCGCGCCCAGCACCCGGAACCAGCGGCTCTGTGACATCAGCCCCGGGACCAAGGGCACCGCGGGCAACGTGAGTACTGCGGGCACTACGTCGGTTGCCGCACTGGTGGCGACGAGCTCTCCGTTCTTGCAGCTGCCACGTGTTGCTGGCAGCGATGAATTTGCTCCCCCTCTTCCTCCTACTGGCCCTGTGCTGGCCTGCGCACGGCACGTGGGACACCTGTGGGTAAGTAAGTGGCCCAAGGCTCCGGCAGGGAGCTTGGGCAACCCTTATGAGCTTCACTGGAGGGTGCCCACTCCTCCCCCGTGGCCACGCCAGAGTTTCCTGAACCCCATTTGGGAACCTCAGTTCCTTGCCAGCACCCATGCTGCTGGCACAACTGGCCTGCGGGGATAAAGCAGAAACAGGGGCGGATGCACGCACGCCCCACGGGCTTCCCCGGCCTTGCTGTCCACGCAACGCCTTGTGGGGAGGGAAGACGGCTCACCTTCAGCCTGAAGAGCAGCAAGCCATCGAGCAGGACGGTAATGAGTTTCTGTTTCCAGAGGGACCTGCGGGCTCCGGCCCATGGCTTCTCACCACGGCATGTCGCGCATCGTGGGTGGCACAGATGCCCCGCCAGGGTCCTGGCCCTGGATCGTCAGCATCCAGGATCCCTGGAAAACAGGCACGGGGCATACGTGCGGAGGGTCCCTCATCAGCCCACAGTGGGTCCTCACAGCAGCCCACTGCTTCACTGAGGCCAGGTAAGGAGGACCAGGGGACGGGGATATCCCCACAACACTAGCAGGTGCCCTGTCCGCAGCACCGCGTGCTACTCCCATCCCGTCTCCTTGCAGTCTGCCCGGTGCCTGGGCACCGCAGAGCCCAGCTGAGAGACTGCTCAGGAGAAGGCTGGGCTTGTGCCACTGCTTCCTAGCAGCCTCCAGCTCAACATTCCTTGTGCCTAAGGCGTGCCAGGGCACTCGCCGCCTCCCTAGCGCGGCTTTCCTCTCTCCCTTGTGGAGCAGAAGGCAGGGAACTGCCGGGCTGCTGCAGCACATGGCTCCGCTCCCTCTGACCCCTCTCTCCCTCTGCCTTCCAGGCACATCGCCATGTGGCGCGTGGTGATCGGGGCCACCCGGTTGACTCAGCTGGGCCCTGAGGCCCAAGTGCGCAATATCAGGCGGCTACTGGTTCACGAGCACTACAGCAATATCACGCAGAGGAACGACATCGCCCTGCTGGAACTGGACCAGCCTGTCCAGTGCGGCTACTCCGTACAGCTTGCCTGTGTGCCCGATGCCTCGCTCAGAGTGTCAAAGCTGACAACCTGCTACGTCAGCGGCTGGGGTTCCACGACCGAAAGAGGTGAGTTCCCAAAAACGTACTCGTGTCCTGAGCGCAAGCTTGGCACGCTGGGGAGACGGGTTGGGCTTCCTGAGAGCAGAGGCGAAAGCCAGAGTCAGGCTGTGGGGACGCATGCCTCTAGAGAGATGGGCCTGAGCCATTCCCCAAAGCGAGACAGAAGGGGACCACCGGTACAGTGCCTTCAAGGTGCAAAGCCAAGCCCTAGGGAAGGGCTTCGCCCAGACAGGGGAGGAGGAATGGCAACGAGCTGCCTGCTGTTAATTCCCTCCTGTGCTCACAGCTGGAGGATCGACTGATGTCCTGCAGGAGGCCAAGGTCCGCCTCATTGATGTCAACCTCTGTAACAGCAGCGGGTGGTACAGAGGGGCCATCCACACCCACAACCTGTGTGCTGGCTATGCGCAGGGTGGCATCGACACCTGCCAGGTAGGAGCGTGCTACGAGTCAAGCCCCAGCAGCACAGGCAGCCCTCTCACAACCGCCCCGCACGTACCCCGGCGCGTGCTTTGCCTGGCAAGTCACCCTCCCACCGCTGGGTCCCCACCGCTCTTGGGGCTGACCTCCCCTTCCCCACCTGCAGCTCCTTGCCCAGCGCCCCCCTTGCCCCAGAGGCCTGCGACTCTGCCCACAAAGCCCATCCAGTGCTCTTGGCAGCCCACCGGTCCACATCCCAAGCCTGCAACATCTGCGTTCCACACGTGCAGGGTCACTGTGCAGAGATGAGAGAGAGCCCTCCCTCCCTTACACGCCCACGACCCCCTCCCACACAAGCTTCTGTAGGCCCTGGCACCTGAGCGGGGTCTTTCTGTGCCGCAGAGTACAGCTCTGGCAGGTGCTGTGAGAGAGAAGGAGCCAGCCGTAGTGCTGACAGAGGCCACCCAACAGTACCTTCGTCCTCTCTCCTCCACTGCAGGGTGACAGCGGTGGTCCTCTCGTCTGCAAAGATAACAATGCAGACTACTTCTGGCTCGTTGGAGTCACCAGCTGGGGGAAAGGCTGCGCGAGAGCAAGACGGCCCGGAGTCTACACCTCCACGCAGCACTTTTACGGCTGGATCCTGGCACAGATGGGACTGCGCTCAGCAGTAACAGCTACTCCAATGCCACAGCCAGTCTTCACCTCAAGCCCCTTTCAGAGGCCAAGGCCGATACCAACGGAATTGGGCAGGTTTCCACCCTGCCCATTTCCACTCGAGAAGCTGGTGCAATTCTTTACTCGGGTGCAGGAGCTCCTGCAGTTCCTAAGGGGGACAAAGGCCTGAGCAGCACGATGGACAGGATCCAGTGCAGCCGGCAGCGTTCCACCGCCATTTCCTTCTGGGACGCTGCCTGCTGACCCAAAGGCAGCCTCAGTGCCAAAGGCCTGCTCTGTCCCGCCCACGCTCCTCCGAGTGCACGCAGGTGCTGAAGCTGACTCAGGTCTTCCAATAAAGTTGCCAATTTTCACAGCTAACCATGCTTCAGTCCGATTTAGTCTCCTGTGCGAGGCAAGGACTTCCACACCTGGCGCCTGCAAAAGGAGGCTGCAGGCAGTCAAGTAGGGCACAAAGGGAAAGAGCCACTCAAAAGGGCTGAAACCGTGCCTGGTCAGAGAGGAGGGTGCTCAGAGCCACCGTGAGATGGAGAAGACTGGCACGCTGAGGCTAGAACGAGGACAGGAAAAAAATGATGGGAGATGCAGATGACTGGGGGTGTGCATTAAGGCACACAAGCTGACGACTAGGGCCTGGCGTAAGCCTTAGCTCACTGAACGGCCTGTGCGAAACTCCTGAGCGTGACAAGAGAAATTGCTGACCGTAGCGAACAGACTGAGCAGCTGACAGGAGTTAGAGTGCCACGAGGAAGAGCCAGATTTCACGGGTAGCTAAGGGGGATTGATGTGAGAGGTGGCCCCACTTCACAGATAATTGAAGGGAGAGTTGGGCTCATTTTGGGGAGAGGAATCTGGCAGGGCCAGCAGTACCCAGGAAACCCCATCCATCAGTAATGCTGTGGAAGTCCGAGGTGACCTAGCTAAGAACACCTGCAACACCAAATCCGTTCACAGATGTAGCAAACCTGGGAGCAAGGGGGGAAAACCAAGCGGGACTAGGTCCCTTGTTTGGGAGGAGGCAAGGGCAGAGAAGGAGGAGTTGAGGAAGATGAGGGGGATGTATAAGCACAGAAAATGGAGAGAAGGGGGTGGGGGAGGGGAACCCAGGAGCTAGTCGCGCTTAAGACAACTTGTTTGCTTCTTTGACTCAGCCCTGCGCCTAATCCCCACAGTCCGTCCTACCTTCTTTCTGAGAGCGCTCCCAAATCCTTTTCTGTGTGGCCTCACTCTGTACCCAGTGTGGGGGTGGGTCCAGGGGCCTGGCTGCTAGCAATGGCAGAAGGGAACTCCGGTCATAGGGAGCCAGCGGTTGGAGACACCGAGTGTCTAGGGCCAGCTGCTGGTGGGAGTGCTGGGTGCGGGTGCAAGTCGCTCTTGAGCTTGAAGCTGGACTAGTTCACGCGCGAGAGGAGATACAGGTCTGGAAAGACCCAAGGTCTGGGCCAATCACTGGGTAAGTAGTTTGACATCCAGCCACAGATTTTAATTGAACTTAGTTCCCTTGCTGGTCTTTAAGGCACCCATGAACATGCTGTGCTTGCAAATCTAGGGAGTGGGGGGTGTGTGTGTGTTTCACTACTGAACATCAGTCCTGATCAGCTGGAGAGGAAGACAAGGACTGGGTTGTGCTTCCTGTGTTAAGCGGGTGCCGGTGAATGTACCGCTCCGTCGACGTTAATCTGGTCTGCCATTCATGCCAGTGACGTATGTGTGCACGGTCTTGCAGGCTAAGCAGCCTGGAGGAGTCTCACGATCACTAGCCCTTGTTCTCGTGGGGGACTTCAACTTGCCAGATGTCTGCTGGAAATACAATGCGGCCGAGAGGAAAGAGCCTAGGAGGTTCCTGGAGCGTGTGGAAGAGAACTTCCTGACACAGCTGGCGAGTGAGCCAACGAGGGAAGGCGCCCCGCTGGACCTGTTCTTTGTGAAACGAGAAGGACTGGTGGGGGATGCGACGGTGGGGGGCCACCTCGGGCATAGCAATGAGGAAATGAGAGAGTTTTCGATTCATGAGCAGAAAGGAGGGGGGTGAGCAGAAGTGCTACCTTGGACTGCCGGCGGGCTGGCTTTGGCCTCTTTAGGAGCCTGGTGGACAGAGCCCCTTGGCAGGCAGTCCTGAAAGGCAAAGGAGTCCAGGAAGGCGGCACACTCTTCAAGAAGGAAGTCTTAAAGGCGCAGGAGCAGGCCGTCCCCATGTGCCGCAATACGAGCTGGCAGGGAAGAAGAGCGGCCTGGTTGAACAGAGAGCTTTGGATGGAACTCAGGAAAAAAGAGAGAGTTTATGACCTTTGAAGAAGGGGCAGGCAACTCAGGAGGACTACAAGGATGTTGTGAGGTTTTGCAGCGAGAAAATCAGAAGGGCCAAAGCCCAACTAGACCTTAACCTGGCGACTGCCATAAAAGACAACCAAAAATGTTTCTCTAAATACATTAGCGACAAAAGGAGGCCTAAGGAGACTCTTCACCCTTTACCGGACGCGGGGGGAAACATAGTGACAAAGGATGACGAAAAGGCTGAGGTACTTCATGCCGCCTTTGCCTCAGCCTTTCAGAGTAAGACCAGTTGTTCTCCAGCTACCCAGCCCCCTGAGCTGGAAGATAGGGGCGGGGAGCAGAATGAAGCCCCCACAATCCAAGGAGAAATGGCTAGCGACCTGCTACACCACTCTAGACACCCACAAGTCGATGGGATGGGATGGGATGGGATGGGATCCACCCATGGGCACTGAGGGAGCTGGCGGAAGCGCTCACCAAGCCACTTCCCGTCATCTACCAGCAGTCCTGGCTAACCGGGGAGGTCCCAGCGGACCGAAGGTTAGCAAATGTGATGCCCGTCTTCAAGAAGGGCCGGCCAGACGATCCGGGGAACTACAGGCCTCTCAGCCTGACCTCGGTGTCGGGGAAGATTATGGAGCGGATCATCTTGAGTGCCATCGCGCGGCATGTAGAGGACAACCAGCCCATCAGGCCCAGTCAGCATGGCTTTATGAAAGGCAGGTCCTGCCTGACTAACCTGATCTCCTTCTGTGACAAAGTGCCCCGTTTAGCGGACGAGGGAAAGCCTGTGGATATAGTCTACTTAGAATTTAGTAAAGCCATTGACACCGTTTCCCACAGCATTGTCCTGGAGAAACTGGCTGCTCACGGCTTGGACGGGCGTACTCTTTGCTGGGTGAAAAACTGGCTGGATGGCCAGGCCCAAAGGGTTGTGGTGAATGGAGTTAAATGCGGTTGGCGGCCGGTCACAAGTGGTGTTCCCCAGGGCTCGGTACTTGGGCCGGTCTTGTTTAATACCTTTATCAAGGACCTGGACAAGAGGATCGAGTGCACCCTCAGTAAGTTTGCAGGCGACACCGAGTTGGGCGGGTGTGTTGATCTGCTGGAGGGTAGGAAGGCTCTTCAGAGGGAGCTGGACAGGCTGGGTGGATGGGCCGAGGCCAGTTGTATGAGGTTCAACAAGGCCAAGTGCCGAGTCCTACACTTGGGTCGCAACAATCCTGTGCAACGCTACAGGCTTGGGACGAGTGGCTGGAAAGCAGCCTGGTGGAAGAGGACCTGGGAGTGCTGATTGGCAGCCGGCCCAATATGAGCCAGCAGTGTGCGCATGTGGCCAAGAAGGCCAATAGCACCCCGACTTGTATCAGAAAGAGTGTGGCCAGCAGGACTAGGGAAGCAATTGTACCTTTGTACTCAGCACTGGTGAGGCCTCAGCGCGAATGCTGTGTTCAGTTTTGGGCCCCTCACGACAAGAAAAGACATTGAGGTGCTGGAGCGTGCTCAGAGAAGGGCAATGAAACTGGTGAAGGGTCTGGAGCACAAGTCTTGTGAGGAGCGGTTGAGAGAGCTGGGCTTGTTTAGCCTGGAGAAGAGGAGGCTCAGGGGAGACCTTATCGCTCTCTACAACTAACTGAAAGGAGGGTGTAGAGAGGTGGCTGCCGGTCTCTTCTCCCACCTGGCAAGTGATAGGACAAGAGGAAATGGCCGCAAGTTGCACCAGGGGAGTTTTAGATCGGATATTGGAAAAACTCCTTCTCTGAAAGGGTTCTCAGACATTGGAACAAGCTGCCCAGGGAGGTGGTTGGATCACCATCCCTGGAGGTATTTAAAAGACGTGTGGATGAGGCGCTTAGGGGCATGGTTTAGTGGTGGACTTAGCAGGGTTAGGTTTACGGTTGGACTTGATGGTCTTGAAGGTCTTTTCCAACCTAAACCATTCCATGATTCTATGATTCTACGCCTGAAGGGCCTTGAGAGCAGCTCTTCCACTTTCAGACAGAGCCTGCCCCATCATCCCAGGGACCAGGTTGTGCACTCAGCTGTGTGCCTTACGGCAATTCCCACAAGCCAGGATGGCAGCAGGAAGCCCCCGCACCTTTCACGAGCTTTGAGGCTGCCATTCTTCAAGCCAATGCTCTCTAGCCTCCAGGGACCTAGCCCCACTCAGCAAATGCAACGCAGGGGGCTGGCTCCTGCTTTCCTCCCGTGACTGCCCCGCACTCCAGCATGGGAGCAAGGCTCCACTATACAGCTGTAGAAGGTAGACGGATGAGATGAGGCTGACACAGGGCTTACCAAAGCCATGGATGTCGTGGTTTAACCCCAGCTGGCAACTAAGAACCACACAGCCGCTTGCTCGCTCCCCCAAGGTAGGATGGGGGTGAGAATCGGAAGGGTAAAAGTGAGAAAACTCGCGTGCTGAGATAAAGACGGTTTAATAGGTGAAGCAAAAACTACGCAGGCAAGCAAAGCCAAACCAGGAACTCATTCACTACTTCCCATCGGCAGGCAGGTGTTCAGCCGGTGTTCAGCCATGGCCAGGAAAGCAGGGCTCCATCACGCGTAACGGTTACTTGGGAAGACAAACGCCATCACTCCGCACGTCCCTCCCTTCCTTCTTCTTCCCCCAGCTTTATATGCTGAGCATGATGTCCTATGGTATGGAATATCCCTTTGGTCAGTTGGGGTCAGCTGTCCCAGCTGTGTCGCCTCCCAACTTTTTGTGCACCCCCAGCCTAGTCGTTGGTGGGGCGGTGTGAGAAGCAGAAAAGGCCTTGACTCTGTGTAAGCACTGCTTAGCAGTAACTAAAACATCCCTGCTTTATCAACACTGTTTCCAGCACAAATCCAAAACACAGCCCCATACTAGCTACTACAAAGAAAATTAACTCTACCCCAGCCAAAACCAGCACAATGGAGAATGGCGTGTGGTGCTGAGAGCGGGAGCATCCTTCTCTGGCTAGAGCCCAAAATTGCGTGTCCTTGGCCACGCGTACCAGGGGCCACAACTGCCCTTGTCGGTGTTGGCCCAGAACAGCAACGTAACTCATAGACAGCAAGGACAGGAAGCCTGCCAGAGGCTGTTGCTGTGGCTGACGTAGCCAGGGTGGCCTGCGCTGCATCTGCGTTTCACTGGGCTTTCTGCGGGAAGGCTGACACTGCTTGGGTACGCCTGCCTCAGTTGGCTTGCACATCACTGCTTGCCTGCCACGCCTGTAACCAGATAAGCTCTTCAACACCCAAGTATGTGCATCCTGCCCGCAGTAGCTGCCTTCTCTGGCACATACGTGTTTTGGGAAGGACGTGGTGGCAAACGGCTGCAGAGAGCAGGGTGGCAGTGAACTTCCCAAAGAGGCTATGATGCCCCACTTGTTTTTTTCCTGCCAGCTGTTAGCAGGCAGTGCTCGGAGGCAGGCGCTGCTGCCTGCCACGGGGCCTGCACGCCTTCATCCATCCCACAAGCACAGCATTCAGTGCTGGTGGTGGTGGGGGAGTGTGTCGGGGGTGTCCGCTGCCAGCTTCTGCCTGCCCTCCTGCTTGGAACACACCCATGTTGCCCCCCCTGCCCCAAGAGGCCACCGCGCCCAGCACCCGGAACCAGCGGCTCTGTGACATCAGCCCCGGGACCAAGGGCACCGCGGGCAACGTGAGTACTGCGGGCACTACGTCGGTTGCCGCACTGGTGGCGACGAGCTCTCCGTTCTTGCAGCTGCCACGTGTTGCTGGCAGCGATGAATTTGCTCCCCCTCTTCCTCCTACTGGCCCTGTGCTGGCCTGCGCACGGCACGTGGGACACCTGTGGGTAAGTAAGTGGCCCAAGGCTCCGGCAGGGAGCTTGGGCAACCCTTATGAGCTTCACTGGAGGGTGCCCACTCCTCCCCCGTGGCCACGCCAGAGTTTCCTGAACCCCATTTGGGAACCTCAGTTCCTTGCCAGCACCCATGCTGCTGGCACAACTGGCCTGCGGGGATAAAGCAGAAACAGGGGCGGATGCACGCACGCCCCACGGGCTTCCCCGGCCTTGCTGTCCACGCAACGCCTTGTGGGGAGGGAAGACGGCTCACCTTCAGCCTGAAGAGCAGCAAGCCATCGAGCAGGACGGTAATGAGTTTCTGTTTCCAGAGGGACCTGCGGGCTCCGGCCCATGGCTTCTCACCACGGCATGTCGCGCATCGTGGGTGGCACAGATGCCCCGCCAGGGTCCTGGCCCTGGATCGTCAGCATCCAGGATCCCTGGAAAACAGGCACGGGGCATACGTGCGGAGGGTCCCTCATCAGCCCACAGTGGGTCCTCACAGCAGCCCACTGCTTCACTGAGGCCAGGTAAGGAGGACCAGGGGACGGGGATATCCCCACAACACTAGCAGGTGCCCTGTCCGCAGCACCGCGTGCTACTCCCATCCCGTCTCCTTGCAGTCTGCCCGGTGCCTGGGCACCGCAGAGCCCAGCTGAGAGACTGCTCAGGAGAAGGCTGGGCTTGTGCCACTGCTTCCTAGCAGCCTCCAGCTCAACATTCCTTGTGCCTAAGGCGTGCCAGGGCACTCGCCGCCTCCCTAGCGCGGCTTTCCTCTCTCCCTTGTGGAGCAGAAGGCAGGGAACTGCCGGGCTGCTGCAGCACATGGCTCCGCTCCCTCTGACCCCTCTCTCCCTCTGCCTTCCAGGCACATCGCCATGTGGCGCGTGGTGATCGGGGCCACCCGGTTGACTCAGCTGGGCCCTGAGGCCCAAGTGCGCAATATCAGGCGGCTACTGGTTCACGAGCACTACAGCAATATCACGCAGAGGAACGACATCGCCCTGCTGGAACTGGACCAGCCTGTCCAGTGCGGCTACTCCGTACAGCTTGCCTGTGTGCCCGATGCCTCGCTCAGAGTGTCAAAGCTGACAACCTGCTACGTCAGCGGCTGGGGTTCCACGACCGAAAGAGGTGAGTTCCCAAAAACGTACTCGTGTCCTGAGCGCAAGCTTGGCACGCTGGGGAGACGGGTTGGGCTTCCTGAGAGCAGAGGCGAAAGCCAGAGTCAGGCTGTGGGGACGCATGCCTCTAGAGAGATGGGCCTGAGCCATTCCCCAAAGCGAGACAGAAGGGGACCACCGGTACAGTGCCTTCAAGGTGCAAAGCCAAGCCCTAGGGAAGGGCTTCGCCCAGACAGGGGAGGAGGAATGGCAACGAGCTGCCTGCTGTTAATTCCCTCCTGTGCTCACAGCTGGAGGATCGACTGATGTCCTGCAGGAGGCCAAGGTCCGCCTCATTGATGTCAACCTCTGTAACAGCAGCGGGTGGTACAGAGGGGCCATCCACACCCACAACCTGTGTGCTGGCTATGCGCAGGGTGGCATCGACACCTGCCAGGTAGGAGCGTGCTACGAGTCAAGCCCCAGCAGCACAGGCAGCCCTCTCACAACCGCCCCGCACGTACCCCGGCGCGTGCTTTGCCTGGCAAGTCACCCTCCCACCGCTGGGTCCCCACCGCTCTTGGGGCTGACCTCCCCTTCCCCACCTGCAGCTCCTTGCCCAGCGCCCCCCTTGCCCCAGAGGCCTGCGACTCTGCCCACAAAGCCCATCCAGTGCTCTTGGCAGCCCACCGGTCCACATCCCAAGCCTGCAACATCTGCGTTCCACACGTGCAGGGTCACTGTGCAGAGATGAGAGAGAGCCCTCCCTCCCTTACACGCCCACGACCCCCTCCCACACAAGCTTCTGTAGGCCCTGGCACCTGAGCGGGGTCTTTCTGTGCCGCAGAGTACAGCTCTGGCAGGTGCTGTGAGAGAGAAGGAGCCAGCCGTAGTGCTGACAGAGGCCACCCAACAGTACCTTCGTCCTCTCTCCTCCACTGCAGGGTGACAGCGGTGGTCCTCTCGTCTGCAAAGATAACAATGCAGACTACTTCTGGCTCGTTGGAGTCACCAGCTGGGGGAAAGGCTGCGCGAGAGCAAGACGGCCCGGAGTCTACACCTCCACGCAGCACTTTTACGGCTGGATCCTGGCACAGATGGGACTGCGCTCAGCAGTAACAGCTACTCCAATGCCACAGCCAGTCTTCACCTCAAGCCCCTTTCAGAGGCCAAGGCCGATACCAACGGAATTGGGCAGGTTTCCACCCTGCCCATTTCCACTCGAGAAGCTGGTGCAATTCTTTACTCGGGTGCAGGAGCTCCTGCAGTTCCTAAGGGGGACAAAGGCCTGAGCAGCACGATGGACAGGATCCAGTGCAGCCGGCAGCGTTCCACCGCCATTTCCTTCTGGGACGCTGCCTGCTGACCCAAAGGCAGCCTCAGTGCCAAAGGCCTGCTCTGTCCCGCCCACGCTCCTCTGAGTGCACGCAGGTGCTGAAGCTGACTCAGGTCTTCCAATAAAGTTGCCAATTTTCACAGCTAACCATGCTTCAGTCCGATTTAGTCTCCTGTGCGAGGCAAGGACTTCCACACCTGGCGCCTGCAAAAGGAGGCTGCAGGCAGTCAAGTAGGGCACAAAGGGAAAGAGCCACTCAAAAGGGCTGAAACCGTGCCTGGTCAGAGAGGAGGGTGCTCAGAGCCACCGTGAGATGGAGAAGACTGGCACGCTGAGGCTAGAACGAGGACAGGAAAAAAATGATGGGAGATGCAGATGACTGGGGGTGTGCATTAAGGCACACAAGCTGACGACTAGGGCCTGGCGTAAGCCTTAGCTCACTGAACGGCCTGTGCGAAACTCCTGAGCGTGACAAGAGAAATTGCTGACCGTAGCGAACAGACTGAGCAGCTGACAGGAGTTAGAGTGCCACGAGGAAGAGCCAGATTTCACGGGTAGCTAAGGGGGATTGATGTGAGAGGTGGCCCCACTTCACAGATAATTGAAGGGAGAGTTGGGCTCATTTTGGGGAGAGGAATCTGGCAGGGCCAGCAGTACCCAGGAAACCCCATCCATCAGTAATGCTGTGGAAGTCCGAGGTGACCTAGCTAAGAACACCTGCAACACCAAATCCGTTCACAGATGTAGCAAACCTGGGAGCAAGGGGGGAAAACCAAGCGGGACTAGGTCCCTTGTTTGGGAGGAGGCAAGGGCAGAGAAGGAGGAGTTGAGGAAGATGAGGGGGATGTATAAGCACAGAAAATGGAGAGAAGGGGGTGGGGGAGGGGAACCCAGGAGCTAGTCGCGCTTAAGACAACTTGTTTGCTTCTTTGACTCAGCCCTGCGCCTAATCCCCACAGTCCGTCCTACCTTCTTTCTGAGAGCGCTCCCAAATCCTTTTCTGTGTGGCCTCACTCTGTACCCAGTGTGGGGGTGGGTCCAGGGGCCTGGCTGCTAGCAATGGCAGAAGGGAACTCCGGTCATAGGGAGCCAGCGGTTGGAGACACCGAGTGTCTAGGGCCAGCTGCTGGTGGGAGTGCTGGGTGCGGGTGCAAGTCGCTCTTGAGCTTGAAGCTGGACTAGTTCACGCGCGAGAGGAGATACAGGTCTGGAAAGACCCAAGGTCTGGGCCAATCACTGGGTAAGTAGTTTGACATCCAGCCACAGATTTTAATTGAACTTAGTTCCCTTGCTGGTCTTTAAGGCACCCATGAACATGCTGTGCTTGCAAATCTAGGGAGTGGGGGGTGTGTGTGTGTTTCACTACTGAACATCAGTCCTGATCAGCTGGAGAGGAAGACAAGGACTGGGTTGTGCTTCCTGTGTTAAGCGGGTGCCGGTGAATGTACCGCTCCGTCGACGTTAATCTGGTCTGCCATTCATGCCAGTGACGTATGTGTGCACGGTCTTGCAGGCTAAGCAGCCTGGAGGAGTCTCACGATCACTAGCCCTTGTTCTCGTGGGGGACTTCAACTTGCCAGATGTCTGCTGGAAATACAATGCGGCCGAGAGGAAAGAGCCTAGGAGGTTCCTGGAGCGTGTGGAAGAGAACTTCCTGACACAGCTGGCGAGTGAGCCAACGAGGGAAGGC
The DNA here is from genome assembly GCF_030936135.1 of Gavia stellata. Lineage (NCBI taxonomy): Eukaryota > Metazoa > Chordata > Aves > Gaviiformes > Gaviidae > Gavia > Gavia stellata. The sequence continues at coordinate 330,436 of NW_026776725.1, read as the reverse complement.
GCCCCGCTGGACCTGTTCTTTGTGAAACGAGAAGGACTGGTGGGGGATGCGACGGTGGGGGGCCACCTCGGGCATAGCAATGAGGAAATGAGAGAGTTTTCGATTCATGAGCAGAAAGGAGGGGGGTGAGCAGAAGTGCTACCTTGGACTGCCGGCGGGCTGGCTTTGGCCTCTTTAGGAGCCTGGTGGACAGAGCCCCTTGGCAGGCAGTCCTGAAAGGCAAAGGAGTCCAGGAAGGCGGCACACTCTTCAAGAAGGAAGTCTTAAAGGCGCAGGAGCAGGCCATCCCCATGTGCCGCAATACGAGCTGGCAGGGAAGAAGAGCGGCCTGGTTGAACAGAGAGCTTTGGATGGAACTCAGGAAAAAAGAGAGAGTTTATGACCTTTGAAGAAGGGGCAGGCAACTCAGGAGGACTACAAGGATGTTGTGAGGTTTTGCAGCGAGAAAATCAGAAGGGCCAAAGCCCAACTAGACCTTAACCTGGCAACTGCCATAAAAGACAACCAAAAATGTTTCTCTAAATACATTAGCGACAAAAGGAGGCCTAAGGAGACTCTTCACCCTTTACCGGACGCGGGGGGAAACATAGTGACAAAGGATGACGAAAAGGCTGAGGTACTTCATGCCGCCTTTGCCTCAGTCTTTCAGAGTAAGACCAGTTGTTCTCCAGCTACCCAGCCCCCTGAGCTGGAAGATAGGGGCGGGGAGCAGAATGAAGCCCCCACAATCCAAGGAGAAATGGCTAGCGACCTGCTACACCACTCTAGACACCCACAAGTCGATGGGATGGGATGGGATGGGATCCACCCACGGGCAGTGAGGGAGCTGGCGGAAGCGCTCACCAAGCCACTTCCCGTCATCTACCAGCAGTCCTGGCTAACCGGGGAGGTCCCAGCGGACCGAAGGTTAGCAAATGTGATGCCCGTCTTCAAGAAGGGCCGGCCAGACGATCCGGGGAACTACAGGCCTCTCAGCCTGACCTCGGTGTCGGGGAAGATTATGGAGCGGATCATCTTGAGTGCCATCGCGCGGCATGTAGAGGACAACCAGCCCATCAGGCCCAGTCAGCATGGCTTTATGAAAGGCAGGTCCTGCCTGACTAACCTGATCTCCTTCTGTGACAAAGTGCCCCGTTTAGCGGACGAGGGAAAGCCTGTGGATATAGTCTACTTAGAATTTAGTAAAGCCATTGACACCGTTTCCCACAGCATTGTCCTGGAGAAACTGGCTGCTCACGGCTTGGACGGGCGTACTCTTTGCTGGGTGAAAAACTGGCTGGATGGCCAGGCCCAAAGGGTTGTGGTGAATGGAGTTAAATGCGGTTGGCGGCCGGTCACAAGTGGTGTTCCCCAGGGCTCGGTACTTGGGCCGGTCTTGTTTAATACCTTTATCAAGGACCTGGACAAGAGGATCGAGTGCACCCTCAGTAAGTTTGCAGGCGACACCGAGTTGGGCGGGTGTGTTGATCTGCTGGAGGGTAGGAAGGCTCTTCAGAGAGAGCTGGACAGGCTGGGTGGATGGGCCGAGGCCAGTTGTATGAGGTTCAACAAGGCCAAGTGCCGAGTCCTACACTTGGGTCGCAACAATCCTGTGCAACGCTAGAGGCTTGGGACGAGTGGCTGGAAAGCAGCCTGGTGGAAGAGGGCCTGGGAGTGCTGATTGGCAGCCGGCCCAATATGAGCCAGCAGTGTGCGCATGTGGCCAAGAAGGCCAATAGCACCCCGACTTGTATCAGAAAGAGTGTGGCCAGCAGGACTAGGGAAGCAATTGTACCTTTGTACTCAGCACTGGTGAGGCCTCAGCGTGAATGCTGTGTTCAGTTTTGGGCCCCTCACGACAAGAAAAGACATTGAGGTGCTGGAGCGTGCTCAGAGAAGGGCAATGAAACTGGTGAAGGGTCTGGAGCACAAGCCTTGTGAGGAGCGGTTGAGAGAGCTGGGCTTGTTTAGCCTGGAGAAGAGGAGGCTCAGGGGAGACCTTATTGCACTCTACAACTAACTGAAAGGAGGGTGTAGAGAGGTGGCTGCCGGTCTCTTCTCCCACCTGGCAAGTGATAGGACAAGAGGAAATGGCCGCAAGTTGCACCAGGGGAGTTTTAGATCGGATATTGGAAAAACTCCTTCTCTGAAAGGGTTCTCAGACATTGGAACAAGCTGCCCAGGGAGGTGGTTGGATCACCATCCCTGGAGGTATTTAAAAGACGTGTGGATGAGGCGCTTAGGGGCATGGTTTAGTGGTGGACTTAGCAGGGTTAGGTTTACGGTTGGACTTGATGGTCTTGAAGGTCTTTTCCAACCTAAACCATTCCATGATTCTATGATTCTACGCCTGAAGGGCCTTGAGAGCAGCTCTTCCACTTTCAGACAGAGCCTGCCCCATCATCCCAGGGACCAGGTTGTGCACTCAGCTGTGTGCCTTACGGCAATTCCCACAAGCCAGGATGGCAGCAGGAAGCCCCCGCACCTTTCACGAGCTTTGAGGCTGCCATTCTTCAAGCCAATGCTCTCTAGCCTCCAGGGACCTAGCCCCGCTCAGCAAATGCAACGCACGGGGCTGGCTCCTGCTTTCCTCCCGTGACTGCCCCGCACTCCAGCATGGGAGCAAGGCTCCACTATACAGCTGTAGAAGGTAGACAGATGAGATGAGGCTGACACAGGGCTTACCAAAGCCATGGATGTCGTGGTTTAACCCCAGCTGGCAACTAAGAACCACACAGCCGCTTGCTCGCTCCCCCAAGGTAGGATGGGGGTGAGAATCGGAAGGGTAAAAGTGAGAAAACTCGCGCGCTGAGATAAAGACGGTTTAATAGGTGAAGCAAAAAATACGCAGGCAAGCAAAGCCAAACCAGGAACTCATTCACTACTTCCCATCGGCAGGCAGGTGTTCAGCCAGTGTTCAGCCATGGCCAGGAAAGCAGGGCTCCATCACGCGTAACGGTTACTTGGGAAGACAAATGCCATCACTCCGCATGTCCCTCCCTTCCTTCTTCTTCCCCCAGCTTTATATGCTGAGCATGATGTCCTATGGTATGGAATATCCCTTTGGTCAGTTGGGGTCAGCTGTCCCAGCTGTGTCGCCTCCCAACATTTTGAGCACCCCCAGCCTAGTCGTTGGTGGGGCGGTGTGAGAAGCAGAAAAGGCCTTGACTCTGTGTAAGCACTGCTTAGCAGTAACTAAAACATCCCTGCTTTATCAACACTGTTTCCAGCACAAATCCAAAATACAGCCCCATACTAGCTACCACAAAGAAAATTAGCTCTACCCCAGCCAAAACCAGCACAATGGAGAATGACGTGTGGTGCTGAGAGCGGGAGCATCCTTCTCTGGCTAGAGCCCAAAATTGCGTGTCCTTGGCCACGCGTACCAGGGGCCACAACTGCCCTTGTCGGTGTTGGCCCAGAACAGCAACGTAACTCATAGACAGCAAGGACAGGAAGCCTGCCAGAGGCTGTTGCTGTGGCTGACGTAGCCAGGGTGGCCTGCGCTGCATCTGCGTTTCACTGGGCTTTCTGCGGGAAGGCTGACACTGCTTGGGTACGCCTGCCTCAGTTGGCTTGCACATCACTGCTTGCCTGCCACGCCTGTAACCAGATAAGCTCTTCAACACCCAAGTATGTGCATCCTGCCCGCAGTAGCTGCCTTCTCTGGCACATACGTGTTTTGGGAAGGACGTGGTGGCAAACGGCTGCAGAGAGCAGGGTGGCAGTGAACTTCCCAAAGAGGCTATGATGCCCCACTTGTTTTTTTCCTGACAGCTGTTAGCAGGCAGTGCTCGGAGGCAGGCGCTGCTGCCTGCCACGGGGCCTGCACGCCTTCATCCCACAAGCACAGCATTCAGTGCTTGTGGTGGGGGGGGAGTGTGTCGGGGGTGTCCGCTGCCAGCTTCTGCCTGCCCTCCTGCTTGGAACACACCCATGTTGCCCCCCCTGCCCCAAGAGGCCACCGCGCCCAGCACCCGGAACCAGCGGCTCTGTGACATCAGCCCCGGGACCAAGGGCACCGTGGGCAACGTGAGTACTGCGGGCACTACGTCGGTTGCCGCACTGGTGGCGACGAGCTCTCCGTTCTTGCAGCTGCCACGTGTTGCTGGCAGCGATGAATTTGCTCCCCCTCTTCCTCCTACTGGCCCTGTGCTGGCCTGCGCACGGCACGTGGGACACCTGTGGGTAAGTAAGTGGCCCAAGGCTCCGGCAGGGAGCTTGGGCAACCCTTATGAGCTTCACTGGAGGGTGCCCACTCCTCCCCCGTGGCCACGCCAGAGTTTCCTGAACCCCATTTGGGAACCTCAGTTCCTTGCCAGCACCCATGCTGCTGGCACAACTGGCCTGCGGGGATAAAGCAGAAACGGGCGGATGCACGCACGCCCCACGGGCTTCCCCGGCCTTGCTGTCCACGCAACGCCTTGTGGGGAGGGAAGACGGCTCACCTTCAGCCTGAAGAGCAGCAAGCCATCGAGCAGGACGGTAATGAGTTTCTGTTTCCAGAGGGACCTGCGAGCTCCGGCCCATGGCTTCTCACCACGGCATGTCGCGCATCGTGGGTGGCACAGATGCCCCGCCAGGGTCCTGGCCCTGGATCGTCAGCATCCAGGATCCCTGGAAAACAGGCACGGGGCATACGTGCGGAGGGTCCCTCATCAGCCCACAGTGGGTCCTCACAGCAGCCCACTGCTTCACTGAGGCCAGGTAAGGAGGACCAGGGGACGGGGATATCCCCACAACACTAGCAGGTGCCCTGTCCGCAGCACCGCGTGCTACTCCCATCCCGTCTCCTTGCAGTCTGCCCGGTGCCTGGGCACCGCAGAGCCCAGCTGAGAGACTGCTCAGGAGAAGGCTGGGCTTGTGCCACTGCTTCCTAGCAGCCTCCAGCTCAACATTCCTTGTGCCTAAGGCGTGCCAGGGCACTCGCCGCCTCCCTAGCGCGGCTTTCCTCTCTCCCTTGTGGAGCAGAAGGCAGGGAACTGCCGGGCTGCTGCAGCACATGGCTCCGCTCCCTCTGACCCCTCTCTCCCTCTGCCTTCCAGGCACATCGCCATGTGGCGCGTGGTGATCGGGGCCACCCGGTTGACTCAGCTGGGCCCTGAGGCCCAAGTGCGCAATATCAGGCGGCTACTGGTTCACGAGCACTACAGCAATATCACGCAGAGGAACGACATCGCCCTGCTGGAACTGGACCAGCCTGTCCAGTGCGGCTACTCCGTACAGCTTGCCTGTGTGCCCGATGCCTCGCTCAGAGTGTCAAAGCTGACAACCTGCTACGTCAGCGGCTGGGGTTCCACGACTGAAAGAGGTGAGTTCCCAAAAACGTACTCGTGTCCTGAGCGCAAGCTTGGCACGCTGGGGAGACGGGTTGGGCTTCCTGAGAGCAGAGGTGAAAGCCAGAGTCAGGCTGTGGGGACGCATGCCTCTAGAGAGATGGGCCTGAGCCATTCCCCAAAGCGAGACAGAAGGGGACCACCGGTACAGTGCCTTCAAGGTGCAAAGCCAAGCCCTAGGGAAGGGCTTCGCCCAGACAGGGGAGGAGGAATGGCAACGAGCTGCCTGCTGTTAATTCCCTCCTGTGCTCACAGCTGGAGGATCGACTGATGTCCTGCAGGAGGCCAAGGTCCGCCTCATTGATGTCAACCTCTGTAACAGCAGCGGGTGGTACAGAGGGGCCATCCACACCCACAACCTGTGTGCTGGCTATGCGCAGGGTGGCATCGACACCTGCCAGGTAGGAGCGTGCTACGAGTCAAGCCCCAGCAGCACAGGCAGCCCTCTCACAACCGCCCCGCACGTACCCCGGCGCGTGCTTTGCCTGGCAAGTCACCCTCCCACCGCTGGGTCCCCACCGCTCTTGGGGCTGACCTCCCCTTCCCCACCTGCAGCTCCTTGCCCAGCGCCCCCCTTGCCCCAGAGGCCTGCGACTCTGCCCACAAAGCCCATCCAGTGCTCTTGGCAGCCCACCGGTCCACATCCCAAGCCTGCAACATCTGCGTTCCACACGTGCAGGGTCACTGTGCAGAGATGAGAGAGAGCCCTCCCTCCCTTACACGCCCACGACCCCCTCCCACACAAGCTTCTGTAGGCCCTGGCACCTGAGCGGGGTCTTTCTGTGCCGCAGAGTACAGCTCTGGCAGGTGCTGTGAGAGAGAAGGAGCCAGCCGTAGTGCTGACAGAGGCCACCCAACAGTACCTTCGTCCTCTCTCCTCCACTGCAGGGTGACAGCGGTGGTCCTCTCGTCTGCAAAGATAACAATGCAGACTACTTCTGGCTCGTTGGAGTCACCAGCTGGGGGAAAGGCTGCGCGAGAGCAAGACGGCCCGGAGTCTACACCTCCACGCAGCACTTTTACGGCTGGATCCTGGCACAGATGGGACTGCGCTCAGCAGTAACAGCTACTCCAATGCCACAGCCAGTCTTCACCTCAAGCCCCTTTCAGAGGCCAAGGCCGATACCAACGGAATTGGGCAGGTTTCCACCCTGCCCATTTCCACTCGAGAAGCTGGTGCAATTCTTTACTCGGGTGCAGGAGCTCCTGCAGTTCCTAAGGGGGACAAAGGCCTGAGCAGCACGATGGACAGGATCCAGTGCAGCCGGCAGCGTTCCACCGCCATTTCCTTCTGGGACGCTGCCTGCTGACCCAAAGGCAGCCTCAGTGCCAAAGGCCTGCTCTGTCCCGCCCACGCTCCTCCGAGTGCACGCAGGTGCTGAAGCTGACTCAGGTCTTCCAATAAAGTTGCCAATTTTCACAGCTAACCATGCTTCAGTCCGATTTAGTCTCCTGTGCGAGGCAAGGACTTCCACACCTGGCGCCTGCAAAAGGAGGCTGCAGGCAGTCAAGTAGGGCACAAAGGGAAAGAGCCACTCAAAAGGGCTGAAACCGTGCCTGGTCAGAGAGGAGGGTGCTCAGAGCCACCGTGAGATGGAGAAGACTGGCACGCTGAGGCTAGAACGAGGACAGGAAAAAAATGATGGGAGATGCAGATGACTGGGGGTGTGCATTAAGGCACACAAGCTGACGACTAGGGCCTGGCGTAAGCCTTAGCTCACTGAACGGCCTGTGCGAAACTCCTGAGCGTGACAAGAGAAATTGCTGACCGTAGCGAACAGACTGAGCAGCTGACAGGAGTTAGAGTGCCACGAGGAAGAGCCAGATTTCACGGGTAGCTAAGGGGGATTGATGTGAGAGGTGGCCCCACTTCACAGATAATTGAAGGGAGAGTTGGGCTCATTTTGGGGAGAGGAATCTGGCAGGGCCAGCAGTACCCAGGAAACCCCATCCATCAGTAATGCTGTGGAAGTCCGAGGTGACCTAGCTAAGAACACCTGCAACACCAAATCCGTTCACAGATGTAGCAAACCTGGGAGCAAGGGGGGAAAACCAAGCGGGACTAGGTCCCTTGTTTGGGAGGAGGCAAGGGCAGAGAAGGAGGAGTTGAGGAAGATGAGGGGGATGTATAAGCACAGAAAATGGAGAGAAGGGGGTGGGGGAGGGGAACCCAGGAGCTAGTCGCGCTTAAGACAACTTGTTTGCTTCTTTGACTCAGCCCTGCGCCTAATCCCCACAGTCCGTCCTACCTTCTTTCTGAGAGCGCTCCCAAATCCTTTTCTGTGTGGCCTCACTCTGTACCCAGTGTGGGGGTGGGTCCAGGGGCCTGGCTGCTAGCAATGGCAGAAGGGAACTCCGGTCATAGGGAGCCAGCGGTTGGAGACACCGAGTGTCTAGGGCCAGCTGCTGGTGGGAGTGCTGGGTGCGGGTGCAAGTCGCTCTTGAGCTTGAAGCTGGACTAGTTCACGCGCGAGAGGAGATACAGGTCTGGAAAGACCCAAGGTCTGGGCCAATCACTGGGTAAGTAGTTTGACATCCAGCCACAGATTTTAATTGAACTTAGTTCCCTTGCTGGTCTTTAAGGCACCCATGAACATGCTGTGCTTGCAAATCTAGGGAGTGGGGGGTGTGTGTGTGTTTCACTACTGAACATCAGTCCTGATCAGCTGGAGAGGAAGACAAGGACTGGGTTGTGCTTCCTGTGTTAAGCGGGTGCCGGTGAATGTACCGCTCCGTCGACGTTAATCTGGTCTGCCATTCATGCCAGTGACGTATGTGTGCACGGTCTTGCAGGCTAAGCAGCCTGGAGGAGTCTCACGATCACTAGCCCTTGTTCTCGTGGGGGACTTCAACTTGCCAGATGTCTGCTGGAAATACAATGCGGCCGAGAGGAAAGAGCCTAGGAGGTTCCTGGAGCGTGTGGAAGAGAACTTCCTGACACAGCTGGCGAGTGAGCCAACGAGGGAAGGCGCCCCGCTGGACCTGTTCTTTGTGAAACGAGAAGGACTGGTGGGGGATGCGACGGTGGGGGGCCACCTCGGGCATAGCAATGAGGAAATGAGAGAGTTTTCGATTCATGAGCAGAAAGGAGGGGGGTGAGCAGAAGTGCTACCTTGGACTGCCGGCGGGCTGGCTTTGGCCTCTTTAGGAGCCTGGTGGACAGAGCCCCTTGGCAGGCAGTCCTGAAAGGCAAAGGAGTCCAGGAAGGCGGCACACTCTTCAAGAAGGAAGTCTTAAAGGCGCAGGAGCAGGCCATCCCCATGTGCCGCAATACGAGCTGGCAGGGAAGAAGAGCGGCCTGGTTGAACAGAGAGCTTTGGATGGAACTCAGGAAAAAAGAGAGAGTTTATGACCTTTGAAGAAGGGGCAGGCAACTCAGGAGGACTACAAGGATGTTGTGAGGTTTTGCAGCGAGAAAATCAGAAGGGCCAAAGCCCAACTAGACCTTAACCTGGCAACTGCCATAAAAGACAACCAAAAATGTTTCTCTAAATACATTAGCGACAAAAGGAGGCCTAAGGAGACTCTTCACCCTTTACCGGACGCGGGGGGAAACATAGTGACAAAGGATGACGAAAAGGCTGAGGTACTTCATGCCGCCTTTGCCTCAGTCTTTCAGAGTAAGACCAGTTGTTCTCCAGCTACCCAGCCCCCTGAGCTGGAAGATAGGGGCGGGGAGCAGAATGAAGCCCCCACAATCCAAGGAGAAATGGCTAGCGACCTGCTACACCACTCTAGACACCCACAAGTCGATGGGATGGGATGGGATGGGATCCACCCACGGGCAGTGAGGGAGCTGGCGGAAGCGCTCACCAAGCCACTTCCCGTCATCTACCAGCAGTCCTGGCTAACCGGGGAGGTCCCAGCGGACCGAAGGTTAGCAAATGTGATGCCCGTCTTCAAGAAGGGCCGGCCAGACGATCCGGGGAACTACAGGCCTCTCAGCCTGACCTCGGTGTCGGGGAAGATTATGGAGCGGATCATCTTGAGTGCCATCGCGCGGCATGTAGAGGACAACCAGCCCATCAGGCCCAGTCAGCATGGCTTTATGAAAGGCAGGTCCTGCCTGACTAACCTGATCTCCTTCTGTGACAAAGTGCCCCGTTTAGCGGACGAGGGAAAGCCTGTGGATATAGTCTACTTAGAATTTAGTAAAGCCATTGACACCGTTTCCCACAGCATTGTCCTGGAGAAACTGGCTGCTCACGGCTTGGATGGGCGTACTCTTTGCTGGGTGAAAAACTGGCTGGATGGCCAGGCCCAAAGGGTTGTGGTGAATGGAGTTAAATGCGGTTGGCGGCCGGTCACAAGTGGTGTTCCCCAGGGCTCGGTACTTGGGCCGGTCTTGTTTAATACCTTTATCAAGGACCTGGACAAGAGGATCGAGTGCACCCTCAGTAAGTTTGCAGGCGACACCGAGTTGGGCGGGTGTGTTGATCTGCTGGAGGGTAGGAAGGCTCTTCAGAGAGAGCTGGACAGGCTGGGTGGATGGGCCGAGGCCAGTTGTATGAGGTTCAACAAGGCCAAGTGCCGAGTCCTACACTTGGGTCGCAACAATCCTGTGCAACGCTAGAGGCTTGGGACGAGTGGCTGGAAAGCAGCCTGGTGGAAGAGGACCTGGGAGTGCTGATTGGCAGCCGGCCCAATATGAGCCAGCAGTGTGCGCATGTGGCCAAGAAGGCCAATAGCACCCCGACTTGTATCAGAAAGAGTGTGGCCAGCAGGACTAGGGAAGCAATTGTACCTTTGTACTCAGCACTGGTGAGGCCTCAGCGTGAATGCTGTGTTCAGTTTTGGGCCCCTCACGACAAGAAAAGACATTGAGGTGCTGGAGCGTGCTCAGAGAAGGGCAATGAAACTGGTGAAGGGTCTGGAGCACAAGCCTTGTGAGGAGCGGTTGAGAGAGCTGGGCTTGTTTAGCCTGGAGAAGAGGAGGCTCAGGGGAGACCTTATTGCACTCTACAACTAACTGAAAGGAGGGTGTAGAGAGGTGGCTGCCGGTCTCTTCTCCCACCTGGCAAGTGATAGGACAAGAGGAAATGGCCGCAAGTTGCACCAGGGGAGTTTTAGATCGGATATTGGAAAAACTCCTTCTCTGAAAGGGTTCTCAGACATTGGAACAAGCTGCCCAGGGAGGTGGTTGGATCACCATCCCTGGAGGTATTTAAAAGACGTGTGGATGAGGCGCTTAGGGGCATGGTTTAGTGGTGGACTTAGCAGGGTTAGGTTTACGGTTGGACTTGATGGTCTTGAAGGTCTTTTCCAACCTAAACCATTCCATGATTCTATGATTCTACGCCTGAAGGGCCTTGAGAGCAGCTCTTCCACTTTCAGACAGAGCCTGCCCCATCATCCCAGGGACCAGGTTGTGCACTCAGCTGTGTGCCTTACGGCAATTCCCACAAGCCAGGATGGCAGCAGGAAGCCCCCGCACCTTTCACGAGCTTTGAGGCTGCCATTCTTCAAGCCAATGCTCTCTAGCCTCCAGGGACCTAGCCCCGCTCAGCAAATGCAACGCACGGGGCTGGCTCCTGCTTTCCTCCCGTGACTGCCCCGCACTCCAGCATGGGAGCAAGGCTCCACTATACAGCTGTAGAAGGTAGACAGATGAGATGAGGCTGACACAGGGCTTACCAAAGCCATGGATGTCGTGGTTTAACCCCAGCTGGCAACTAAGAACCACACAGCCGCTTGCTCGCTCCCCCAAGGTAGGATGGGGGTGAGAATCGGAAGGGTAAAAGTGAGAAAACTCGCGCGCTGAGATAAAGACGGTTTAATAGGTGAAGCAAAAAATACGCAGGCAAGCAAAGCCAAACCAGGAACTCATTCACTACTTCCCATCGGCAGGCAGGTGTTCAGCCAGTGTTCAGCCATGGCCAGGAAAGCAGGGCTCCATCACGCGTAACGGTTACTTGGGAAGACAAATGCCATCACTCCGCATGTCCCTCCCTTCCTTCTTCTTCCCCCAGCTTTATATGCTGAGCATGATGTCCTATGGTATGGAATATCCCTTTGGTCAGTTGGGGTCAGCTGTCCCAGCTGTGTCGCCTCCCAACATTTTGAGCACCCCCAGCCTAGTCGTTGGTGGGGCGGTGTGAGAAGCAGAAAAGGCCTTGACTCTGTGTAAGCACTGCTTAGCAGTAACTAAAACATCCCTGCTTTATCAACACTGTTTCCAGCACAAATCCAAAATACAGCCCCATACTAGCTACCACAAAGAAAATTAGCTCTACCCCAGCCAAAACCAGCACAATGGAGAATGACGTGTGGTGCTGAGAGCGGGAGCATCCTTCTCTGGCTAGAGCCCAAAATTGCGTGTCCTTGGCCACGCGTACCAGGGGCCACAACTGCCCTTGTCGGTGTTGGCCCAGAACAGCAACGTAACTCATAGACAGCAAGGACAGGAAGCCTGCCAGAGGCTGTTGCTGTGGCTGACGTAGCCAGGGTGGCCTGCGCTGCATCTGCGTTTCACTGGGCTTTCTGCGGGAAGGCTGACACTGCTTGGGTACGCCTGCCTCAGTTGGCTTGCACATCACTGCTTGCCTGCCACGCCTGTAACCAGATAAGCTCTTCAACACCCAAGTATGTGCATCCTGCCCGCAGTAGCTGCCTTCTCTGGCACATACGTGTTTTGGGAAGGACGTGGTGGCAAACGGCTGCAGAGAGCAGGGTGGCAGTGAACTTCCCAAAGAGGCTATGATGCCCCACTTGTTTTTTTCCTGACAGCTGTTAGCAGGCAGTGCTCGGAGGCAGGCGCTGCTGCCTGCCACGGGGCCTGCACGCCTTCATCCCACAAGCACAGCATTCAGTGCTTGTGGTGGGGGGGGAGTGTGTCGGGGGTGTCCGCTGCCAGCTTCTGCCTGCCCTCCTGCTTGGAACACACCCATGTTGCCCCCCCTGCCCCAAGAGGCCACCGCGCCCAGCACCCGGAACCAGCGGCTCTGTGACATCAGCCCCGGGACCAAGGGCACCGTGGGCAACGTGAGTACTGCGGGCACTACGTCGGTTGCCGCACTGGTGGCGACGAGCTCTCCGTTCTTGCAGCTGCCACGTGTTGCTGGCAGCGATGAATTTGCTCCCCCTCTTCCTCCTACTGGCCCTGTGCTGGCCTGCGCACGGCACGTGGGACACCTGTGGGTAAGTAAGTGGCCCAAGGCTCCGGCAGGGAGCTTGGGCAACCCTTATGAGCTTCACTGGAGGGTGCCCACTCCTCCCCCGTGGCCACGCCAGAGTTTCCTGAACCCCATTTGGGAACCTCAGTTCCTTGCCAGCACCCATGCTGCTGGCACAACTGGCCTGCGGGGATAAAGCAGAAACGGGCGGATGCACGCACGCCCCACGGGCTTCCCCGGCCTTGCTGTCCACGCAACGCCTTGTGGGGAGGGAAGACGGCTCACCTTCAGCCTGAAGAGCAGCAAGCCATCGAGCAGGACGGTAATGAGTTTCTGTTTCCAGAGGGACCTGCGAGCTCCGGCCCATGGCTTCTCACCACGGCATGTCGCGCATCGTGGGTGGCACAGATGCCCCGCCAGGGTCCTGGCCCTGGATCGTCAGCATCCAGGATCCCTGGAAAACAGGCACGGGGCATACGTGCGGAGGGTCCCTCATCAGCCCACAGTGGGTCCTCACAGCAGCCCACTGCTTCACTGAGGCCAGGTAAGGAGGACCAGGGGACGGGGATATCCCCACAACACTAGCAGGTGCCCTGTCCGCAGCACCGCGTGCTACTCCCATCCCGTCTCCTTGCAGTCTGCCCGGTGCCTGGGCACCGCAGAGCCCAGCTGAGAGACTGCTCAGGAGAAGGCTGGGCTTGTGCCACTGCTTCCTAGCAGCCTCCAGCTCAACATTCCTTGTGCCTAAGGCGTGCCAGGGCACTCGCCGCCTCCCTAGCGCGGCTTTCCTCTCTCCCTTGTGGAGCAGAAGGCAGGGAACTGCCGGGCTGCTGCAGCACATGGCTCCGCTCCCTCTGACCCCTCTCTCCCTCTGCCTTCCAGGCACATCGCCATGTGGCGCGTGGTGATCGGGGCCACCCGGTTGACTCAGCTGGGCCCTGAGGCCCAAGTGCGCAATATCAGGCGGCTACTGGTTCACGAGCACTACAGCAATATCACGCAGAGGAACGACATCGCCCTGCTGGAACTGGACCAGCCTGTCCAGTGCGGCTACTCCGTACAGCTTGCCTGTGTGCCCGATGCCTCGCTCAGAGTGTCAAAGCTGACAACCTGCTACGTCAGCGGCTGGGGTTCCACGACTGAAAGAGGTGAGTTCCCAAAAACGTACTCGTGTCCTGAGCGCAAGCTTGGCACGCTGGGGAGACGGGTTGGGCTTCCTGAGAGCAGAGGCGAAAGCCAGAGTCAGGCTGTGGGGACGCATGCCTCTAGAGAGATGGGCCTGAGCCATTCCCCAAAGCGAGACAGAAGGGGACCACCGGTACAGTGCCTTCAAGGTGCAAAGCCAAGCCCTAGGGAAGGGCTTCGCCCAGACAGGGGAGGAGGAATGGCAACGAGCTGCCTGCTGTTAATTCCCTCCTGTGCTCACAGCTGGAGGATCGACTGATGTCCTGCAGGAGGCCAAGGTCCGCCTCATTGATGTCAACCTCTGTAACAGCAGCGGGTGGTACAGAGGGGCCATCCACACCCACAACCTGTGTGCTGGCTATGCGCAGGGTGGCATCGACACCTGCCAGGTAGGAGCGTGCTACGAGTCAAGCCCCAGCAGCACAGGCAGCCCTCTCACAACCGCCCCGCACGTACCCCGGCGCGTGCTTTGCCTGGCAAGTCACCCTCCCACCGCTGGGTCCCCACCGCTCTTGGGGCTGACCTCCCCTTCCCCACCTGCAGCTCCTTGCCCAGCGCCCCCCTTGCCCCAGAGGCCTGCGACTCTGCCCACAAAGCCCATCCAGTGCTCTTGGCAGCCCACCGGTCCACATCCCAAGCCTGCAACATCTGCGTTCCACACGTGCAGGGTCACTGTGCAGAGATGAGAGAGAGCCCTCCCTCCCTTACACGCCCACGACCCCCTCCCACACAAGCTTCTGTAGGCCCTGGCACCTGAGCGGGGTCTTTCTGTGCCGCAGAGTACAGCTCTGGCAGGTGCTGTGAGAGAGAAGGAGCCAGCCGTAGTGCTGACAGAGGCCACCCAACAGTACCTTCGTCCTCTCTCCTCCACTGCAGGGTGACAGCGGTGGTCCTCTCGTCTGCAAAGATAACAATGCAGACTACTTCTGGCTCGTTGGAGTCACCAGCTGGGGGAAAGGCTGCGCGAGAGCAAGACGGCCCGGAGTCTACACCTCCACGCAGCACTTTTACGGCTGGATCCTGGCACAGATGGGACTGCGCTCAGCAGTAACAGCTACTCCAATGCCACAGCCAGTCTTCACCTCAAGCCCCTTTCAGAGGCCAAGGCCGATACCAACGGAATTGGGCAGGTTTCCACCCTGCCCATTTCCACTCGAGAAGCTGGTGCAATTCTTTACTCGGGTGCAGGAGCTCCTGCAGTTCCTAAGGGGGACAAAGGCCTGAGCAGCACGATGGACAGGATCCAGTGCAGCCGGCAGCGTTCCACCGCCATTTCCTTCTGGGACGCTGCCTGCTGACCCAAAGGCAGCCTCAGTGCCAAAGGCCTGCTCTGTCCCGCCCACGCTCCTCCGAGTGCACGCAGGTGCTGAAGCTGACTCAGGTCTTCCAATAAAGTTGCCAATTTTCACAGCTAACCATGCTTCAGTCCGATTCAGTCTCCTGTGCGAGGCAAGGACTTCCACACCTGGCACCTGCAAAAGGAGGCTGCAGGCAGTCAAGTAGGGCACAAAGGGAAAGAGCCACTCAAAAGGGCGGAAACCGTGCCCGGTCAGAGAGGAGGGTGCTCAGAGCCACCGTGAGATGGAGAAGACTGGCACGCTGAGGCTAGAACGAGGACAGGAAAAAAATGATGGGAGATGCAGATGACTGGGGGTGTGCATTAAGGCACACAAGCTGACGACTAGGGCCTGGCGTAAGCCTTAGCTCACTGAACGGCCTGTGCGAAACTCCTGAGCGTGACAAGAGAAATTGCTGACCGTAGCGAACAGACTGAGCAGCTGACAGGAGTTAGAGTGCCACGAGGAAGAGCCAGATTTCACGGGTAGCTAAGGGGGATTGATGTGAGAGGTGGCCCCACTTCACAGATAATTGAAGGGAGAGTTGGGCTCATTTTGGGGAGAGGAATCTGGCAGGGCCAGCAGTACCCAGGAAACCCCATCCATCAGTAATGCTGTGGAAGTCCGAGGTGACCTAGCTAAGAACACCTGCAACACCAAATCCGTTCACAGATGTAGCAAACCTGGGAGCAAGGGGGGAAAACCAAGCGGGACTAGGTCCCTTGTTTGGGAGGAGGCAAGGGCAGAGAAGGAGGAGTTGAGGAAGATGAGGGGGATGTATAAGCACAGAAAATGGAGAGAAGGGGGTGGGGGAGGGGAACCCAGGAGCTAGTCGCGCTTAAGACAACTTGTTTGCTTCTTTGACTCAGCCCTGCGCCTAATCCCCACAGTCCGTCCTACCTTCTTTCTGAGAGCGCTCCCAAATCCTTTTCTGTGTGGCCTCACTCTGTACCCAGTGTGGGGGTGGGTCCAGGGGCCTGGCTGCTAGCAATGGCAGAAGGGAACTCCGGTCATAGGGAGCCAGCGGTTGGAGACACCGAGTGTCTAGGGCCAGCTGCTGGTGGGAGTGCTGGGTGCGGGTGCAAGTCGCTCTTGAGCTTGAAGCTGGACTAGTTCACGCGCGAGAGGAGATACAGGTCTGGAAAGACCCAAGGTCTGGGCCAATCACTGGGTAAGTAGTTTGACATCCAGCCACAGATTTTAATTGAACTTAGTTCCCTTGCTGGTCTTTAAGGCACCCATGAACATGCTGTGCTTGCAAATCTAGGGAGTGGGGTGTGTGTGTGTGTTTCACTACTGAACATCAGTCCTGATCAGCTGGAGAGGAAGACAAGGACTGGGTTGTGCTTCCTGTGTTAAGCGGGTGCCGGTGAATGTACCGCTCCGTCGACGTTAATCTGGTCTGCCATTCATGCCAGTGACGTATGTGTGCACGGTCTTGCAGGCTAAGCAGCCTGGAGGAGTCTCACGATCACTAGCCCTTGTTCTCGTGGGGGACTTCAACTTGCCAGATGTCTGCTGGAAATACAATGCGGCCGAGAGGAAAGAGCCTAGGAGGTTCCTGGAGCGTGTGGAAGAGAACTTCCTGACACAGCTGGCGAGTGAGCCAACGAGGGAAGGCGCCCCGCTGGACCTGTTCTTTGTGAAACGAGAAGGACTGGTGGGGGATGCGACGGTGGGGGGCCACCTCGGGCATAGCAATGAGGAAATGAGAGAGTTTTCGATTCATGAGCAGAAAGGAGGGGGGTGAGCAGAAGTGCTACCTTGGACTGCCGGCGGGCTGGCTTTGGCCTCTTTAGGAGCCTGGTGGACAGAGCCCCTTGGCAGGCAGTCCTGAAAGGCAAAGGAGTCCAGGAAGGCGGCACACTCTTCAAGAAGGAAGTCTTAAAGGCGCAGGAGCAGGCCGTCCCCATGTGCCGCAATACGAGCTGGCAGGGAAGAAGAGCGGCCTGGTTGAACAGAGAGCTTTGGATGGAACTCAGGAAAAAAGAGAGAGTTTATGACCTTTGAAGAAGGGGCAGGCAACTCAGGAGGACTACAAGGATGTTGTGAGGTTTTGCAGCGAGAAAATCAGAAGGGCCAAAGCCCAACTAGACCTTAACCTGGCGACTGCCATAAAAGACAACCAAAAATGTTTCTCTAAATACATTAGCGACAAAAGGAGGCCTAAGGAGACTCTTCACCCTTTACCGGACGCGGGGGGAAACATAGTGACAAAGGATGACGAAAAGGCTGAGGTACTTCATGCCGCCTTTGCCTCAGCCTTTCAGAGTAAGACCAGTTGTTCTCCAGCTACCCAGCCCCCTGAGCTGGAAGATAGGGGCGGGGAGCAGAATGAAGCCCCCACAATCCAAGGAGAAATGGCTAGCGACCTGCTACACCACTCTAGACACCCACAAGTCGATGGGATGGGATGGGATGGGATGGGATCCACCCACGGGCACTGAGGGAGCTGGCGGAAGCGCTCACCAAGCCACTTCCCGTCATCTACCAGCAGTCCTGGCTAACCGGGGAGGTCCCAGCGGACCGAAGGTTAGCAAATGTGATGCCCGTCTTCAAGAAGGGCCGGCCAGACGATCCAGGGAACTACAGGCCTCTCAGCCTGACCTCAGTGTCGGGGAAGATTATGGAGCGGATCATCTTGAGTGCCATCGCGCGGCATGTAGAGGACAACCAGCCCATCAGGCCCAGTCAGCATGGCTTTATGAAAGGCAGGTCCTGCCTGACTAACCTGATCTCCTTCTGTGACAAAGTGCCCCGTTTAGCGGACGAGGGAAAGCCTGTGGATATAGTCTACTTAGAATTTAGTAAAGCCATTGACACCGTTTCCCACAGCATTGTCCTGGAGAAACTGGCTGCTCACGGCTTGGACGGGCGTACTCTTTGCTGGGTGAAAAACTGGCTGGATGGCCAGGCCCAAAGGGTTGTGGTGAATGGAGTTAAATGCGGTTGGCGGCCGGTCACAAGTGGTGTTCCCCAGGGCTCGGTACTTGGGCCGGTCTTGTTTAATACCTTTATCAAGGACCTGGACAAGAGGATCGAGTGCACCCTCAGTAAGTTTGCAGGCGACACCGAGTTGGGCGGGTGTGTTGATCTGCTGGAGGGTAGGAAGGCTCTTCAGAGGGAGCTGGACAGGCTGGGTGGATGGGCCGAGGCCAGTTGTATGAGGTTCAACAAGGCCAAGTGCCGAGTCCTACACTTGGGTCGCAACAATCCTGTGCAACGCTAGAGGCTTGGGACGAGTGGCTGGAAAGCAGCCTGGTGGAAGAGGACCTGGGAGTGCTGATTGGCAGCCGGCCCAATATGAGCCAGCAGTGTGCGCAGGTGGCCAAGAAGGCCAATAGCACCCCGACTTGTATCAGAAAGAGTGTGGCCAGCAGGACTAGGGAAGCAATTGTACCTTTGTACTCAGCACTGGTGAGGCCTCAGCGCGAATGCTGTGTTCAGTTTTGGGCCCCTCACGACAAGAAAAGACATTGAGGTGCTGGAGCGTGCTCAGAGAAGGGCAATGAAACTGGTGAAGGGTCTGGAGCACAAGTCTTGTGAGGAGCGGTTGAGAGAGCTGGGCTTGTTTAGCCTGGAGAAGAGGAGGCTCAGGGGAGACCTTATCGCTCTCTACAACTAACTGAAAGGAGGGTGTAGAGAGGTGGCTGCCGGTCTCTTCTCCCACCTGGCAAGTGATAGGACAAGAGGAAATGGCCGCAAGTTGCACCAGGGGAGTTTTAGATCGGATATTGGAAAAACTCCTTCTCTGAAAGGGTTCTCAGACATTGGAACAAGCTGCCCAGGGAGGTGGTTGGATCACCATCCCTGGAGGTATTTAAAAGACGTGTGGATGAGGCGCTTAGGGGCATGGTTTAGTGGTGGACTTAGCAGGGTTAGGTTTACGGTTGGACTTGATGGTCTTGAAGGTCTTTTCCAACCTAAACCATTCCATGATTCTATGATTCTACGTAGGCCTGAAGGGCCTTGAGAGCAGCTCTTCCACTTTCAGACAGAGCCTGCCCCATCATCCCAGGGACCAGGTTGTGCACTCAGCTGTGTGCCTTACGGCAATTCCCACAAGCCAGGATGGCAGCAGGAAGCCCCCGCACCTTTCACGAGCTTTGAGGCTGCCATTCTTCAAGCCAATGCTCTCTAGCCTCCAGGGACCTAGCCCCGCTCAGCAAATGCAACGCAGGGGGCTGGCTCCTGCTTTCCTCCCGTGACTGCCCCGCACTCCAGCATGGGAGCAAGGCTCCACTATACAGCTGTAGAAGGTAGACGGATGAGATGAGGCTGACACAGGGCTTACCAAAGCCATGGATGTCGTGGTTTAACCCCAGCTGGCAACTAAGAACCACACAGCCGCTTGCTCGCTCCCCCAAGGTAGGATGGGGGTGAGAATCGGAAGGGTAAAAGTGAGAAAACTCGCGCGCTGAGATAAAGACGGTTTAATAGGTGAAGCAAAAACTACGCAGGCAAGCAAAGCCAAACCAGGAACTCATTCACTACTTCCCATCGGCAGGCAGGTGTTCAGCCGGTGTTCAGCCATGGCCAGGAAAGCAGGGCTCCATCACGCGTAACGGTTACTTGGGAAGACAAACGCCATCACTCCGCACGTCCCTCCCTTCCTTCTTCTTCCCCCAGCTTTATATGCTGAGCATGATGTCCTATGGTATGGAATATCCCTTTGGTCAGTTGGGGTCAGCTGTCCCAGCTGTGTCGCCTCCCAACTTTTTGTGCACCCCCAGCCTAGTCGTTGGTGGGGCGGTGTGAGAAGCAGAAAAGGCCTTGACTCTGTGTAAGCACTGCTTAGCAGTAACTAAAACATCCCTGCTTTATCAACACTGTTTCCAGCACAAATCCAAAACACAGCCCCATACTAGCTACTACAAAGAAAATTAACTCTACCCCAGCCAAAACCAGCACAATGGAGAATGGCGTGTGGTGCTGAGAGCGGGAGCATCCTTCTCTGGCTAGAGCCCAAAATTGCGTGTCCTTGGCCACGCGTACCAGGGGCCACAACTGCCCTTGTCGGTGTTGGCCCAGAACAGCAACGTAACTCATAGACAGCAAGGACAGGAAGCCTGCCAGAGGCTGTTGCTGTGGCTGACGTAGCCAGGGTGGCCTGCGCTGCATCTGCGTTTCACTGGGCTTTCTGCGGGAAGGCTGACACTGCTTGGGTACGCCTGCCTCAGTTGGCTTGCACATCACTGCTTGCCTGCCACGCCTGTAACCAGATAAGCTCTTCAACACCCAAGTATGTGCATCCTGCCCGCAGTAGCTGCCTTCTCTGGCACATACGTGTTTTGGGAAGGACGTGGTGGCAAACGGCTGCAGAGAGCAGGGTGGCAGTGAACTTCCCAAAGAGGCTATGATGCCCCACTTGTTTTTTTCCTGCCAGCTGTTAGCAGGCAGTGCTCGGAGGCAGGCGCTGCTGCCTGCCACGGGGCCTGCACGCCTTCATCCCACAAGCACAGCATTCAGTGCTGGTGGTGGTGGGGGAGTGTGTCGGGGCTGTCCGATGCCAGCTTCTGCCTGCCCTCCTGCTTGGAACACACCCATGTTGCCCCCCCTGCCCCAAGAGGCCACCGCGCCCAGCACCCGGAACCAGCGGCTCTGTGACATCAGCCCCGGGACCAAGGGCACCGCGGGCAACGTGAGTACTGCGGGCACTACGTCGGTTGCCGCACTGGTGGCGACGAGCTCTCCGTTCTTGCAGCTGCCACGTGTTGCTGGCAGCGATGAATTTGCTCCCCCTCTTCCTCCTACTGGCCCTGTGCTGGCCTGCGCACGGCACGTGGGACACCTGTGGGTAAGTAAGTGGCCCAAGGCTCCGGCAGGGAGCTTGGGCAACCCTTATGAGCTTCACTGGAGGGTGCCCACTCCTCCCCCGTGGCCACGCCAGAGTTTCCTGAACCCCATTTGGGAACCTCAGTTCCTTGCCAGCACCCATGCTGCTGGCACAACTGGCCTGCGGGGATAAAGCAGAAACAGGGGCGGATGCACGCACGCCCCACGGGCTTCCCCGGCCTTGCTGTCCACGCAACGCCTTGTGGGGAGGGAAGACGGCTCACCTTCAGCCTGAAGAGCAGCAAGCCATCGAGCAGGACGGTAATGAGTTTCTGTTTCCAGAGGGACCTGCGGGCTCCGGCCCATGGCTTCTCACCACGGCATGTCGCGCATCGTGGGTGGCACAGATGCCCCGCCAGGGTCCTGGCCCTGGATCGTCAGCATCCAGGATCCCTGGAAAACAGGCACGGGGCATACGTGCGGAGGGTCCCTCATCAGCCCACAGTGGGTCCTCACAGCAGCCCACTGCTTCACTGAGGCCAGGTAAGGAGGACCAGGGGACGGGGATATCCCCACAACACTAGCAGGTGCCCTGTCCGCAGCACCGCGTGCTACTCCCATCCCGTCTCCTTGCAGTCTGCCCGGTGCCTGGGCACCGCAGAGCCCAGCTGAGAGACTGCTCAGGAGAAGGCTGGGCTTGTGCCACTGCTTCCTAGCAGCCTCCAGCTCAACATTCCTTGTGCCTAAGGCGTGCCAGGGCACTCGCCGCCTCCCTAGCGCGGCTTTCCTCTCTCCCTTGTGGAGCAGAAGGCAGGGAACTGCCGGGCTGCTGCAGCACATGGCTCCGCTCCCTCTGACCCCTCTCTCCCTCTGCCTTCCAGGCACATCGCCATGTGGCGCGTGGTGATCGGGGCCACCCGGTTGACTCAGCTGGGCCCTGAGGCCCAAGTGCGCAATATCAGGCGGCTACTGGTTCACGAGCACTACAGCAATATCACGCAGAGGAACGACATCGCCCTGCTGGAACTGGACCAGCCTGTCCAGTGCGGCTACTCCGTACAGCTTGCCTGTGTGCCCGATGCCTCGCTCAGAGTGTCAAAGCTGACAACCTGCTACGTCAGCGGCTGGGGTTCCACGACCGAAAGAGGTGAGTTCCCAAAAACGTACTCGTGTCCTGAGCGCAAGCTTGGCACGCTGGGGAGACGGGTTGGGCTTCCTGAGAGCAGAGGCGAAAGCCAGAGTCAGGCTGTGGGGACGCATGCCTCTAGAGAGATGGGCCTGAGCCATTCCCCAAAGCGAGACAGAAGGGGACCACCGGTACAGTGCCTTCAAGGTGCAAAGCCAAGCCCTAGGGAAGGGCTTCGCCCAGACAGGGGAGGAGGAATGGCAATGAGCTGCCTGCTGTTAATTCCCTCCTGTGCTCACAGCTGGAGGATCGACTGATGTCCTGCAGGAGGCCAAGGTCCGCCTCATTGATGTCAACCTCTGTAACAGCAGCGGGTGGTACAGAGGGGCCATCCACACCCACAACCTGTGTGCTGGCTATGCGCAGGGTGGCATCGACACCTGCCAGGTAGGAGCGTGCTACGAGTCAAGCCCCAGCAGCACAGGCAGCCCTCTCACAACCGCCCCGCACGTACCCCGGCGCGTGCTTTGCCTGGCAAGTCACCCTCCCACCGCTGGGTCCCCACCGCTCTTGGGGCTGACCTCCCCTTCCCCACCTGCAGCTCCTTGCCCAGCGCCCCCCTTGCCCCAGAGGCCTGCGACTCTGCCCACAAAGCCCATCCAGTGCTCTTGGCAGCCCACCGGTCCACATCCCAAGCCTGCAACATCTGCGTTCCACACGTGCAGGGTCACTGTGCAGAGATGAGAGAGAGCCCTCCCTCCCTTACACGCCCACGACCCCCTCCCACACAAGCTTCTGTAGGCCCTGGCACCTGAGCGGGGTCTTTCTGTGCCGCAGAGTACAGCTCTGGCAGGTGCTGTGAGAGAGAAGGAGCCAGCCGTAGTGCTGACAGAGGCCACCCAACAGTACCTTCGTCCTCTCTCCTCCACTGCAGGGTGACAGCGGTGGTCCTCTCGTCTGCAAAGATAACAATGCAGACTACTTCTGGCTCGTTGGAGTCACCAGCTGGGGGAAAGGCTGCGCGAGAGCAAGACGGCCCGGAGTCTACACCTCCACGCAGCACTTTTACGGCTGGATCCTGGCACAGATGGGACTGCGCTCAGCAGTAACAGCTACTCCAATGCCACAGCCAGTCTTCACCTCAAGCCCCTTTCAGAGGCCAAGGCCGATACCAACGGAATTGGGCAGGTTTCCACCCTGCCCATTTCCACTCCAGAAGCTGGTGCAATTCTTTACTCGGGTGCAGGAGCTCCTGCAGTTCCTAAGGGGGACAAAGGCCTGAGCAGCACGATGGACAGGATCCAGTGCAGCCGGCAGCGTTCCACCGCCATTTCCTTCTGGGACGCTGCCTGCTGACCCAAAGGCAGCCTCAGTGCCAAAGGCCTGCTCTGTCCCGCCCACGCTCCTCCGAGTGCACGCAGGTGCTGAAGCTGACTCAGGTCTTCCAATAAAGTTGCCAATTTTCACAGCTAACCATGCTTCAGTCCGATTCAGTCTCCTGTGCGAGGCAAGGACTTCCACACCTGGCGCCTGCAAAAGGAGGCTGCAGGCAGTCAAGTAGGGCACAAAGGGAAAGAGCCACTCAAAAGGGCGGAAACCGTGCCTGGTCAGAGAGGAGGGTGCTCAGAGCCACCGTGAGATGGAGAAGACTGGCACGCTGAGGCTAGAACGAGGACAGGAAAAAAATGATGGGAGATGCAGATGACTGGGGGTGTGCATTAAGGCACACAAGCTGACGACTAGGGCCTGGCGTAAGCCTTAGCTCACTGAACGGCCTGTGCGAAACTCCTGAGCGTGACAAGAGAAATTGCTGACCGTAGCGAACAGACTGAGCAGCTGACAGCAGTTAGAGTGCCACGAGGAAGAGCCAGATTTCACGGGTAGCTAAGGGGGATTGATGTGAGAGGTGGCCCCACTTCACAGATAATTGAAGGGAGAGTTGGGCTCATTTTGGGGAGAGGAATCTGGCAGGGCCAGCAGTACCCAGGAAACCCCATCCATCAGTAATGCTGTGGAAGTCCGAGGTGACCTAGCTAAGAACACCTGCAACACCAAATCCGTTCACAGATGTAGCAAACCTGGGAGCAAGGGGGGAAAACCAAGTGGGACTAGGTCCCTTGTTTGGGAGGAGGCAAGGGCAGAGAAGGAGGAGTTGAGGAAGATGAGGGGGATGTATAAGCACAGAAAATGGAGAGAAGGGGGTGGGGGAGGGGAACCCAGGAGCTAGTCGCGCTTAAGACAACTTGTTTGCTTCTTTGACTCAGCCCTGCGCCTAATCCCCACAGTCCGTCCTACCTTCTTTCTGAGAGCGCTCCCAAATCCTTTTCTGTGTGGCCTCACTCTGTACCCAGTGTGGGGGTGGGTCCAGGGGCCTGGCTGCTAGCAATGGCAGAAGGGAACTCCGGTCATAGGGAGCCAGCGGTTGGAGACACCGAGTGTCTAGGGCCAGCTGCTGGTGGGAGTGCTGGGTGCGGGTGCAAGTCGCTCTTGAGCTTGAAGCTGGACTAGTTCACGCGCGAGAGGAGATACAGGTCTGGAAAGACCCAAGGTCTGGGCCAATCACTGGGTAAGTAGTTTGACATCCAGCCACAGATTTTAATTGAACTTAGTTCCCTTGCTGGTCTTTAAGGCACCCATGAACATGCTGTGCTTGCAAATCTAGGGAGTGGGGGGTGTGTGTGTGTTTCACTACTGAACATCAGTCCTGATCAGCTGGAGAGGAAGACAAGGACTGGGTTGTGCTTCCTGTGTTAAGCGGGTGCCGGTGAATGTACCGCTCCGTCGACGTTAATCTGGTCTGCCATTCATGCCAGTGACGTATGTGTGCACGGTCTTGCAGGCTAAGCAGCCTGGAGGAGTCTCACGATCACTAGCCCTTGTTCTCGTGGGGGACTTCAACTTGCCAGATGTCTGCTGGAAATACAATGTGGCCGAGAGGAAAGAGCCTAGGAGGTTCCTGGAGCGTGTGGAAGAGAACTTCCTGACACAGCTGGCGAGTGAGCCAACGAGGGAAGGCGCCCCGCTGGACCTGTTCTTTGTGAAACGAGAAGGACTGGTGGGGGATGCGACGGTGGGGGGCCACCTCGGGCATAGCAATGAGGAAATGAGAGAGTTTTCGATTCATGAGCAGAAAGGAGGGGGGTGAGCAGAAGTGCTACCTTGGACTGCCGGCGGGCTGGCTTTGGCCTCTTTAGGAGCCTGGTGGACAGAGCCCCTTGGCAGGCAGTCCTGAAAGGCAAAGGAGTCCAGGAAGGCGGCACACTCTTCAAGAAGGAAGTCTTAAAGGCGCAGGAGCAGGCCGTCCCCATGTGCCGCAATACGAGCTGGCAGGGAAGAAGAGCGGCCTGGTTGAACAGAGAGCTTTGGATGGAACTCAGGAAAAAAGAGAGAGTTTATGACCTTTGAAGAAGGGGCAGGCAACTCAGGAGGACTACAAGGATGTTGTGAGGTTTTGCAGCGAGAAAATCAGAAGGGCCAAAGCCCAACTAGACCTTAACCTGGCGACTGCCATAAAAGACAACCAAAAATGTTTCTCTAAATACATTAGTGACAAAAGGAGGCCTAAGGAGACTCTTCACCCTTTACCGGACGCGGGGGGAAACATAGTGACAAAGGATGACGAAAAGGCTGAGGTACTTCATGCCGCCTTTGCCTCAGTCTTTCAGAGTAAGACCAGTTGTTCTCCAGCTACACAGCCCCCTGAGCTGGAAGATAGGGGCGGGGAGCAGAATGAAGCCCCCACAATCCAAGGAGAAATGGCTAGCGACCTGCTACACCACTCTAGACACCCACAAGTCGATGGGATGGGATGGGATGGGATGGGATCCACCCACGGGCACTGAGGGAGCTGGTGGAAGCGCTCACCAAGCCACTTCCCGTCATCTACCAGCAGTCCTGGCTAACCGGGGAGGTCCCAGCGGACCGAAGGTTAGCAAATGTGATGCCCGTCTTCAAGAAGGGCCGGCCAGACGATCCGGGGAACTACAGGCCTCTCAGCCTGACCTCGGTGTCGGGGAAGATTATGGAGCGGATCATCTTGAGTGCCATCGCGCGGCATGTAGAGGACAACCAGCCCATCAGGCCCAGTCAGCATGGCTTTATGAAAGGCAGGTCCTGCCTGACTAACCTGATCTCCTTCTGTGACAAAGTGCCCCGTTTAGCGGACGAGGGAAAGCCTGTGGATATAGTCTACTTAGAATTTAGTAAAGCCATTGACACCGTTTCCCACAGCATTGTCCTGGAGAAACTGGCTGCTCACGGCTTGGACGGGCATACTCTTTGCTGGGTGAAAAACTGGCTGGATGGCCAGGCCCAAAGGGTTGTGGTGAATGGAGTTAAATGCGGTTGGCGGCCGGTCACAAGTGGTGTTCCCCAGGGCTCGGTACTTGGGCCGGTCTTGTTTAATACCTTTATCAAGGACCTGGACAAGAGGATCGAGTGCACCCTCAGTAAGTTTGCAGGCGACACCGAGTTGGGCGGGTGTGTTGATCTGCTGGAGGGTAGGAAGGCTCTTCAGAGGGAGCTGGACAGGCTGGGTGGATGGGCCGAGGCCAGTTGTATGAGGTTCAACAAGGCCAAGTGCCGAGTCCTACACTTGGGTCGCAACAATCCTGTGCAACGCTAGAGGCTTGGGACGAGTGGCTGGAAAGCAGCCTGGTGGAAGAGGACCTGGGAGTGCTGATTGGCAGCCGGCCCAATATGAGCCAGCAGTGTGCGCATGTGGCCAAGAAGGCCAATAGCACCCCGACTTGTATCAGAGTGTGGCCAGCAGGACTAGGGAAGCAATTGTACCTTTGTACTCAGCACTGGTGAGGCCTCAACGTGAATGCTGTGTTCAGTTTTGGGCCCCTCACGACAAGAAAAGACATTGAGGTGCTGGAGCGTGCTCAGAGAAGGGCAATGAAACTGGTGAAGGGTCTGGAGCACAAGTCTTGTGAGGAGCGGTTGAGAGAGCTGGGCTTGTTTAGCCTGGAGAAGAGGAGGCTCAGGGGAGACCTTATCGCTCTCTACAACTAACTGAAAGGAGGGTGTAGAGAGGTGGCTGCCGGTCTCTTCTCCCACCTGGCAAGTGATAGGACAAGAGGAAATGGCCGCAAGTTGCACCAGGGGAGTTTTAGATCGGATATTGGAAAAACTCCTTCTCTGAAAGGGTTCTCAGACATTGGAACAAGCTGCCCAGGGAGGTGGTTGGATCACCATCCCTGGAGGTATTTAAAAGACGTGTGGATGAGGCGCTTAGGGGCATGGTTTAGTGGTGGACTTAGCAGGGTTAGGTTTACGGTTGGACTTGATGGTCTTGAAGGTCTTTTCCAACCTAAACCATTCCATGATTCTATGATTCTACGCCTGAAGGGCCTTGAGAGCAGCTCTTCCACTTTCAGACAGAGCCTGCCCCATCATCCCAGGGACCAGGTTGTGCACTCAGCTGTGTGCCTTACGGCAATTCCCACAAGCCAGGATGGCAGCAGGAAGCCCCCGCACCTTTCACGAGCTTTGAGGCTGCCATTCTTCAAGCCAATGCTCTCTAGCCTCCAGGGACCTAGCCCCACTCAGCAAATGCAACGCACGGGGCTGGCTCCTGCTTTCCTCCCGTGACTGCCCCGCACTCCAGCATGGGAGCAAGGCTCCACTATACAGCTGTAGAAGGTAGACGGATGAGATGAGGCTGACACAGGGCTTACCAAAGCCATGGATGTCGTGGTTTAACCCCAGCTGGCAACTAAGAACCACACAGCCGCTTGCTCGCTCCCCCAAGGTAGGATGGGGGTGAGAATCGGAAGGGTAAAAGTGAGAAAACTCGCGTGCTGAGATAAAGACGGTTTAATAGGTGAAGCAAAAACTACGCAGGCAAGCAAAGCCAAACCAGGAACTCATTCACTACTTCCCATCGGCAGGCAGGTGTTCAGCCGGTGTTCAGCCATGGCCAGGAAAGCAGGGCTCCATCACGCGTAACGGTTACTTGGGAAGACAAACGCCATCACTCCGCATGTCCCTCCCTTCCTTCTTCTTCCCCCAGCTTTATATGCTGAGCATGATGTCCTATGGTATGGAATATCCCTTTGGTCAGTTGGGGTCAGCTGTCCCAGCTGTGTCGCCTCCCAACTTTTTGAGCACCCCCAGCCTACTCGTTGGTGGGGCGGTGTGAGAAGCAGAAAAGGCCTTGACTCTGTGTAAGCACTGCTTAGCAGTAACTAAAACATCCCTGCTTTATCAACACTGTTTCCAGCACAAATCCAAAACACAGCCCCATACTAGCTACCACAAAGAAAATTAGCTCTACCCCAGCCAAAACCAGCACAATGAAGAATGACGTGTGGTGCTGAGAGCGGGAGCATCCTTCTCTGGCTAGAGCCCAAAATTGCGTGTCCTTGGCCACGCGTACCAGGGGCCACAACTGCCCTTGTCGGTGTTGGCCCAGAACAGCAACGTAACTCATAGACAGCAAGGACAGGAAGCCTGCCAGAGGCTGTTGCTGTGGCTGACGTAGCCAGGGTGGCCTGCGCTGCATCTGCGTTTCACTGGGCTTTCTGCGGGAAGGCTGACACTGCTTGGGTACGCCTGCCTCAGTTGGCTTGCACATCACTGCTTGCCTGCCACGCCTGTAACCAGATAAGCTCTTCAACACCCAAGTATGTGCATC
This sequence comes from Gavia stellata, assembly GCF_030936135.1. Taxonomy (NCBI): domain Eukaryota; kingdom Metazoa; phylum Chordata; class Aves; order Gaviiformes; family Gaviidae; genus Gavia; species Gavia stellata. Next base: position 301,946 of record NW_026776725.1, on the reverse strand, counting down.
CTGCCCGCAGTAGCTGCCTTCTCTGGCACATACGTGTTTTGGGAAGGACATGGTGGCAAACGGCTGCAGAGAGCAGGGTGGCAGTGAACTTCCCAAAGAGGCTATGATGCCCCACTTGTTTTTTTCCTGCCAGCTGTTAGCAGGCAGTGCTCGGAGGCAGGCGCTGCTGCCTGCCACGGGGCCTGCACGCCTTCATCCATCCCACAAGCACAGCATTCAGTGCTGGTGGTGGGGGGGGAGTGTGTTGGGGGTGTCCGCTGCCAGCTTCTGCCTGCCCTCCTGCTTGGAACACACCCATGTTGCCCCCCCTGCCCCAAGAGGCCACCGCGCCCAGCACCCGGAACCAGCGGCTCTGTGACATCAGCCCCGGGACCAAGGGCACCGCGGGCAACGTGAGTACTGCGGGCACTACGTCGGTTGCCGCACTGGTGGCGACGAGCTCTCCGTTCTTGCAGCTGCCACGTGTTGCTGGCAGCGATGAATTTGCTCCCCCTCTTCCTCCTACTGGCCCTGTGCTGGCCTGCGCACGGCACGTGGGACACCTGTGGGTAAGTAAGTGGCCCAAGGCTCCGGCAGGGAGCTTGGGCAACCCTTATGAGCTTCACTGGAGGGTGCCCACTCCTCCCCCGTGGCCACGCCAGAGTTTCCTGAACCCCATTTGGGAACCTCAGTTCCTTGCCAGCACCCATGCTGCTGGCACAACTGGCCTGCGGGGATAAAGCAGAAACAGGGGCGGATGCACGCACGCCCCACGGGCTTCCCCGGCCTTGCTGTCCACGCAACGCCTTGTGGGGAGGGAAGACGGCTCACCTTCAGCCTGAAGAGCAGCAAGCCATCGAGCAGGACGGTAATGAGTTTCTGTTTCCAGAGGGACCTGCGGGCTCCGGCCCATGGCTTCTCACCACGGCATGTCGCGCATCGTGGGTGGCACAGATGCCCCGCCAGGGTCCTGGCCCTGGATCGTCAGCATCCAGGATCCCTGGAAAACAGGCACGGGGCATACGTGCGGAGGGTCCCTCATCAGCCCACAGTGGGTCCTCACAGCAGCCCACTGCTTCACTGAGGCCAGGTAAGGAGGACCAGGGGACGGGGATATCCCCACAACACTAGCAGGTGCCCTGTCCGCAGCACCGCGTGCTACTCCCATCCCGTCTCCTTGCAGTCTGCCCGGTGCCTGGGCACCGCAGAGCCCAGCTGAGAGACTGCTCAGGAGAAGGCTGGGCTTGTGCCACTGCTTCCTAGCAGCCTCCAGCTCAACATTCCTTGTGCCTAAGGCGTGCCAGGGCACTCGCCGCCTCCCTAGCGCGGCTTTCCTCTCTCCCTTGTGGAGCAGAAGGCAGGGAACTGCCGGGCTGCTGCAGCACATGGCTCCGCTCCCTCTGACCCCTCTCTCCCTCTGCCTTCCAGGCACATCGCCATGTGGCGCGTGGTGATCGGGGCCACCCGGTTGACTCAGCTGGGCCCTGAGGCCCAAGTGCGCAATATCAGGCGGCTACTGGTTCACGAGCACTACAGCAATATCACGCAGAGGAACGACATCGCCCTGCTGGAACTGGACCAGCCTGTCCAGTGCGGCTACTCCGTACAGCTTGCCTGTGTGCCCGATGCCTCGCTCAGAGTGTCAAAGCTGACAACCTGCTACGTCAGCGGCTGGGGTTCCACGACTGAAAGAGGTGAGTTCCCAAAAACGTACGCGTGTCCTGAGCGCAAGCTTGGCACGCTGGGGAGACGGGTTGGGCTTCCTGAGAGCAGAGGCGAAAGCCAGAGTCAGGCTGTGGGGACGCATGCCTCTAGAGAGATGGGCCTGAGCCATTCCCCAAAGCGAGACAGAAGGGGACCACCGGTACAGTGCCTTCAAGGTGCAAAGCCAAGCCCTAGGGAAGGGCTTCGCCCAGACAGGGGAGGAGGAATGGCAACGAGCTGCCTGCTGTTAATTCCCTCCTGTG
>NW_026776724.1:0-33335 GCF_030936135.1 Gavia stellata | reverse complement strand
TTTGCGGAGCGGTGGGTGTTGGCCACTTCTCCCCAGGGACGGGCGACGGGACGAGAGGAAGCGGCCTCAGGTCGCGCCAGGGGAGGTTTAGACGCCGTATGAGGACAAAGTTCTGGACTGAGAGAGCGGTGAGACACTGGAAGAAACTGCCCAGGGAAGTGGTGGACTCACCATCCCCGGAGGTAGGTGTTCAAGGAACGTCTGGACAAGGCCTTGTGGGACATGGCTTAATGGGCATGGCAGTCTTTTCCAACCTGTGTGATTGTGTGATTCTGGGAGTGCGAGCAGGGTAGCCTGGTGTACCCCCCCCCGAGTGCGGGCAAGGAGGCCTGTGCGGGCGGCCGACTGGACACAGAGTGCGGGCAGGCGGCCTGGTGTACCCGAGTGCGTGCAGGGAGGCCCCGAGTACCCCGAGTGCGGGCAAGGAGGCCAGGTCTACCCCCGAGTACCCCGAGTGCGGGCAAGGAGGCCAGGTCTACCCTGAGTACTCCGCGTGCGGGCAAGGAGGCCAGGTCTAGCCCGAGTACCCCGAGTGCCGGCAGGGCGGCCAGGTCTAGCCCGAGTGCGGGCAGGGCGGCCCGGTGTACGTCGAGTGCGGGCAAGGCGGCCAAGTCTACTCCGAGTGCGGGCAGGGCAACAGGTCTACCCCCTGGGCGGGGAAGGGCGGCCAGGACTACCCGAATGAGGGCAGGGACGAGAGGTCTACCCCGGTATCGGGCAGGGCGGCCAGGTATAGCCCGGCAGCGGGCAGGGCGGCCCGTTGTACCCTGAGTCGCTGGAGGGTCGGAAGGCTCCGCAGAGGGACCTGGACAGGCTGGCTGGCTCGCTCCAGGGCCAATTGTAGGAGCTTTGACAAGGCCAAGTGCCCGGTCCTGCGCTTTGGTCACGACGACCCCCAGGCAACGCTAGGGGCTTGGGGACAGGTGGCTGGAAAGCTGCCTGCAGAAAAGGCCCCGGGGGTGTCTGTCGACAGCCGGCTGAAGAGGGCCCAGCAGTGTGCCCGAGCGGCCAAGGCGGCCAAGAGCCTCCTGGCCTGGATCGCAAAGAGTGTGGCCAGCGGGACCAGGGGAGCGATCGTGCCCCTGTACTCGGCGCCGCTGAGGCTGCCCCTCGAACACTGAGTCAGCTTTAGGCCCCTGGCTACGAGAAGGACATTGAGGTGCCGGAGCGTGTCCCGAGGAGGGCGGCGAAGCTGGCGAGGGCTCTGGAGCACAGCTCTTCTAGAGGAGCGGCGGAGGGAGCTGGGCTTGTTCAGCCTGGGGAAGAGGAGGCTGAGAGGAGACCTCATCGCTTCCTACAATTGCCTGAAAGGAGGTTGCGGAGCGGTGGGTGTTGGCCACTTCTCCCCAGGGACGGGCGACGGGACGAGAGGAAGAGGCCTCAGGTCGCGCCAGGGGAGGTTTAGACGCCGTATGAGGACAAAGTTCTGGACTGAGAGAGCGGTGAGACACTGGAAGAAACTGCCCAGGGAAGTGGTGGACTCACCATCCCCGGAGGTAGGTGTTCAAGGAACGTGTGGACGAGGCCTTGTGGGACACGGCTTAATGGGCATGGCAGTCTTTTCCAACCTGTGTGATTGTGTGATTCTGGGAGTGCGAGCAGGGTAGCCTGGTGTACCCCCCCCCGAGTGCGGGCAAGGAGGCCTGTGCGGGCGGCCGACTGGACGCAGAGTGCGGGCAGGGCGGCCAGGTGTACCCCGAGTGCGTGCAGGGAGGCCCCGAGTACCCCGAGTGCGGGCAAGGAGGCCAGGTCTACCCCGAGTACCCCGAGTGCGGGCAAGGAGGCCAGGTCTACCCCTGAGTACTCCGCGTGCGGGCAAGGAGGCCAGGTCTAGCCCGAGTACCCCGAGTGCCGGCAGGGCGGCCAGGTCTAGCCCGAGTGCGGGCCGGGCGGCCCGGTGTACGTCGAGTGCGGGCAAGGCGGCCAAGTCTACTCCGAGTGCGGGCAGGGCAACAGGTCTACCCCCTGGGCGGGGAAGGGCGGCCAGGACTACCCGAATGAGGGCAGGGACGAGAGGTCTACCCCGGTATCGGGCAGGGCGGCCAGGTATAGCCCGGCAGCGGGCAGGGCGGCCCGTTGTACCCTGAGTCGCTGGAGGGTCGGAAGGCTCCGCAGAGGGACCTGGACAGGCTGGCTGGCTCGCTCCAGGGCCAATTGTAGGAGCTTTGACAAGGCCAAGTGCCCGGTCCTGCGCTTTGGTCACGACGACCCCCAGGCAACGCTAGGGGCTTGGGGACAGGTGGCTGGAAAGCTGCCCTGCAGAAAAGGCCCCGGGGGTGTCTGTCGACAGCTGGCTGAAGAGGGCCCAGCAGTGTGCCCGAGCGGCCAAGGCGGCCAAGAGCCTCCTGGCCTGGATCGCAAAGAGTGTGGCCAGCGGGACCAGGGGAGCGATCGTGCCCCTGTACTCGGCGCCGCTGAGGCTGCCCCTCGAACACTGAGTTCAGCTTTAGGCCCCTGGCTACGAGAAGGACATTGAGGTGCCGGAGCGTGTCCCGAGGAGGGCGGCGAAGCTGGCGAGGGCTCTGGAGCACAGCTCTTCTAGAGGAGCGGCGGAGGGAGCTGGGCTTGTTCAGCCTGGGGAAGAGGAGGCTGAGGGGAGACCTCATCGCTTCCTACAATTGCCTGAAAGGAGGTTGCGGAGCGGTGGGTGTTGGCCACTTCTCCCCAGGGACAGGCGACGGGACGAGAGGAAGCGGCCTCAGTCGCGCCAGGGGAGGTTTAGACGCCGTATGAGGACAAAGTTCTGGACTGAGAGAGCGGTGAGACACTGGAAGAAACTGCCCAGGAAGTGGTGGACTCACCATCCCCGGAGGTAGGTGTTCAAGGAACGTGTGGACGAGGCCTTGTGGGACACGGCTTAATGGGCATGGCAGTCTTTTCCAACCTGTGTGATTGTGTGATTCTGGGAGTGCGAGCAGGGTAGCCTGGTGTACCCCCCCCCGAGTGCGGGCAAGGAGGCCTGTGCGGGCGGCCGACTGACGCAGAGTGCGGGCAGGGCGGCCAGGTGTACCCCGAGTGCGTGCAGGGAGGCCCCGAGTACCCCGAGTGCGGGCAAGGAGGCCAGGTCTACCCCGAGTACCCCGGGTGCGGGCAAGGAGGCCAGGTCTACCCCTGAGTACTCCGCGTGCGGGCAAGGAGGCCAGGTCTAGCCCGAGTACCCCGAGTGCCGGCAGGGCGGCCAGGTCTAGTCCGAGTGCGGCAGGGCGGCCCGGTGTACGTCGAGTGCGGGCAAGGCGGCCAAGTCTACTCCGAGTGCGGGCAGGGCAACAGGTCTACCCCCTGGGCGGGGAAGGGCGGCCAGGACTACCCGAATGAGGGCAGGGACGAGAGGTCTACCCCGGTATCGGGCAGGGCGGCCAGGTATAGCCCGGCAGCGGGCAGGGCGGCCCGTTGTACCCTGAGTCGCTGGAGGGTCGGAAGGCTCCGCAGAGGGACCTGGACAGGCTGGCTGGCTCGCTCCAGGGCCAATTGTAGGAGCTTTGACAAGGCCAAGTGCCCGGTCCTGCGCTTTGGTCACGACGACCCCCAGGCAACGCTAGGGGCTTGGGGACAGGTGGCTGGAAAGCTGCCCTGCAGAAAAGGCCCCGGGGGTGTCTGTCGACAGCTGGCTGAAGAGGGCCCAGCAGCGTGCCCGAGCGGCCAAGGCGGCCAAGAGCCTCCTGGCCTGGATCACAAAGAGTGTGGCCAGCGGGACCAGGGGAGCGATCGTGCCCCTGTACTCGGCGCCGCTGAGGCTGCCCCTCGAACACTGAGTTCAGCTTTAGGCCCCTGGCTACGAGAAGGACATTGAGGTGCCGGAGCGTGTCCCGAGGAGGGCGGCGAAGCTGGCGAGGGCTCTGGAGCACAGCTCTTCTAGAGGAGCGGCGGAGGGAGCTGGGCTTGTTCAGCCTGGGGAAGAGGAGGCTGAGGGGAGACCTCATCGCTTCCTACAATTGCCTGAAAGGAGGTTGCGGAGCGGTGGGTGTTGGCCACTTCTCCCCAGGGACGGGCGACGGGACGAGAGGAAGCGGCCTCAGGTCGCGCCAGGGGAGGTTTAGACGCCGTATGAGGACAAAGTTCTGGACTGAGAGAGCGGTGAGACACTGGAAGAAACTGCCCAGGGAAGTGGTGGACTCACCATCCCCGGAGGTAGGTGTTCAAGGAACGTCTGGACAAGGCCTTGTGGGACATGGCTTAATGGGCATGGCAGTCTTTTCCAACCTGTGTGATTGTGTGATTCTGGGAGTGCGAGCAGGGTAGCCTGGTGTACCCCCCCCGAGTGCGGGCAAGGAGGCCTGTGCGGGCGGCCGACTGGACACAGAGTGCGGGCAGGGCGGCCTGGTGTACCCCGAGTGCGTGCAGGGAGGCCCCGAGTACCCCGAGTGCGGGCAAGGAGGCCAGGTCTACCCCCGAGTACCCCGAGTGCGGGCAAGGAGGCCAGGTCTACCCCTGAGTACTCCGCGTGCGGGCAAGGAGGCCAGGTCTAGCCCGAGTACCCCGAGTGCCGGCAGGGCGGCCAGGTCTAGCCCGAGTGCGGGCAGGGCGGCCCGGTGTACGTCGAGTGCGGGCAAGGCGGCCAAGTCTACTCCGAGTGCGGGCAGGGCAACAGGTCTACCCCCTGGGCGGGGAAGGGCGGCCAGGACTACCCGAATGAGGGCAGGGACGAGAGGTCTACCCCGGTATCGGGCAGGGCGGCCAGGTATAGCCCGGCAGCGGGCAGGGCGGCCCGTTGTACCCTGAGTCGCTGGAGGGTCGGAAGGCTCCGCAGAGGGACCTGGACAGGCTGGCTGGCTCGCTCCAGGGCCAATTGTAGGAGCTTTGACAAGGCCAAGTGCCCGGTCCTGCGCTTTGGTCACGACGACCCCCAGGCAACGCTAGGGGCTTGGGGACAGGTGGCTGGAAAGCTGCCCTGCAGAAAAGGCCCCGGGGGTGTCTGTCGACAGCCGGCTGAAGAGGGCCCAGCAGTGTGCCCGAGCGGCCAAGGCGGCCAAGAGCCTCCTGGCCTGGATCGCAAAGAGTGTGGCCAGCGGGACCAGGGGAGCGATCGTGCCCCTGTACTCGGCGCCGCTGAGGCTGCCCCTCGAACACTGAGTTCAGCTTTAGGCCCCTGGCTACGAGAAGGACATTGAGGTGCCGGAGCGTGTCCCGAGGAGGGCGGCGAAGCTGGCGAGGGCTCTGGAGCACAGCTCTTCTAGAGGAGCGGCGGAGGGAGCTGGGCTTGTTCAGCCTGGGGAAGAGGAGGCTGAGAGGAGACCTCATCGCTTCCTACAATTGCCTGAAAGGAGGTTGCGGAGCGGTGGGTGTTGGCCACTTCTCCCCAGGGACGGGCGACGGGACGAGAGGAAGAGGCCTCAGGTCGCGCCAGGGGAGGTTTAGACGCCGTATGAGGACAAAGTTCTGGACTGAGAGAGCGGTGAGACACTGGAAGAAACTGCCCAGGGAAGTGGTGGACTCACCATCCCCGGAGGTAGGTGTTCAAGGAACGTGTGGACGAGGCCTTGTGGGACACGGCTTAATGGGCATGGCAGTCTTTTCCAACCTGTGTGATTGTGTGATTCTGGGAGTGCGAGCAGGGTAGCCTGGTGTACCCCCCCCCGAGTGCGGGCAAGGAGGCCTGTGCGGGCGGCCGACTGGACGCAGAGTGCGGGCAGGGCGGCCAGGTGTACCCCGAGTGCGTGCAGGGAGGCCCCGAGTACCCCGAGTGCGGGCAAGGAGGCCAGGTCTACCCCGAGTACCCCGAGTGCGGGCAAGGAGGCCAGGTCTACCCCTGAGTACTCCGCGTGCGGGCAAGGAGGCCAGGTCTAGCCCGAGTACCCCGAGTGCCGGCAGGGCGGCCAGGTCTAGCCCGAGTGCGGGCCGGGCGGCCCGGTGTACGTCGAGTGCGGGCAAGGCGGCCAAGTCTACTCCGAGTGCGGGCAGGGCAACAGGTCTACCCCCTGGGCGGGGAAGGGCGGCCAGGACTACCCGAATGAGGGCAGGGACGAGAGGTCTACCCCGGTATCGGGCAGGGCGGCCAGGTATAGCCCGGCAGCGGGCAGGGCGGCCCGTTGTACCCTGAGTCGCTGGAGGGTCGGAAGGCTCCGCAGAGGGACCTGGACAGGCTGGCTGGCTCGCTCCAGGGCCAATTGTAGGAGCTTTGACAAGGCCAAGTGCCCGGTCCTGCGCTTTGGTCACGACGACCCCCAGGCAACGCTAGGGGCTTGGGGACAGGTGGCTGGAAAGCTGCCCTGCAGAAAAGGCCCCGGGGGTGTCTGTCGACAGCTGGCTGAAGAGGGCCCAGCAGTGTGCCCGAGCGGCCAAGGCGGCCAAGAGCCTCCTGGCCTGGATCGCAAAGAGTGTGGCCAGCGGGACCAGGGGAGCGATCGTGCCCCTGTACTCGGCGCCGCTGAGGCTGCCCCTCGAACACTGAGTTCAGCTTTAGGCCCCTGGCTACGAGAAGGACATTGAGGTGCCGGAGCGTGTCCCGAGGAGGGCGGCGAAGCTGGCGAGGGCTCTGGAGCACAGCTCTTCTAGAGGAGCGGCGGAGGGAGCTGGGCTTGTTCAGCCTGGGGAAGAGGAGGCTGAGAGGAGACCTCATCGCTTCCTACAATTGCCTGAAAGGAGGTTGCGGAGCGGTGGGTGTTGGCCACTTCTCCCCAGGGACGGGCGACGGGACGAGAGGAAGAGGCCTCAGGTCGCGCCAGGGGAGGTTTAGACGCCGTATGAGGACAAAGTTCTGGACTGAGAGAGCGGTGAGACACTGGAAGAAACTGCCCAGGGAAGTGGTGGACTCACCATCCCCGGAGGTAGGTGTTCAAGGAACGTGTGGACGAGGCCTTGTGGGACACAGCTTAATGGGCATGGCAGTCTTTTCCAACCTGTGTGATTGTGTGATTCTGGGAGTGCGAGCAGGGTAGCCTGGTGTACCCCCCCCCCGAGTGCGGGCAAGGAGGCCTGTGCGGGCGGCCGACTGGACGCAGAGTGCGGGCAGGGCGGCCAGGTGTACCCCGAGTGCGTGCAGGGAGGCCCCGAGTACCCCGAGTGCGGGCAAGGAGGCCAGGTCTACCCCGAGTACCCCGAGTGCGGGCAAGGAGGCCAGGTCTACCCCTGAGTACTCCGCGTGCGGGCAAGGAGGCCAGGTCTAGCCCGAGTACCCCGAGTGCCGGCAGGGCGGCCAGGTCTAGCCCGAGTGCGGGCAGGGCGGCCCGGTGTACGTCGAGTGCGGGCAAGGCGGCCAAGTCTACTCCGAGTGCGGGCAGGGCAACAGGTCTACCCCCTGGGCGGGGAAGGGCGGCCAGGACTACCCGAATGAGGGCAGGGACGAGAGGTCTACCCCGGTATCGGGCAGGGCGGCCAGGTATAGCCCGGCAGCGGGCAGGGCGGCCCGTTGTACCCTGAGTCGCTGGAGGGTCGGAAGGCTCCGCAGAGGGACCTGGACAGGCTGGCTGGCTCGCTCCAGGGCCAATTGTAGGAGCTTTGACAAGGCCAAGTGCCTGGTCCTGCGCTTTGGTCACGACGACCCCCAGGCAACGCTAGGGGCTTGGGGACAGGTGGCTGGAAAGCTGCCCTGCAGAAAAGGCCCCGGGGGTGTCTGTCGACAGCTGGCTGAAGAGGGCCCAGCAGTGTGCCCGAGCGGCCAAGGCGGCCAAGAGCCTCCTGGCCTGGATCGCAAAGAGTGTGGCCAGCGGGACCAGGGGAGCGATCGTGCCCCTGTACTCGGCGCCGCTGAGGCTGCCCCTCGAACACTGAGTTCAGCTTTAGGCCCCTGGCTACGAGAAGGACATTGAGGTGCCGGAGCGTGTCCCGAGGAGGGCGGCGAAGCTGGCGAGGGCTCTGGAGCACAGCTCTTCTAGAGGAGCGGCGGAGGGAGCTGGGCTTGTTCAGCCTGGGGAAGAGGAGGCTGAGAGGAGACCTCATCGCTTCCTACAATTGCCTGAAAGGAGGTTGCGGAGCGGTGGGTGTTGGCCACTTCTCCCCAGGGACGGGCGACGGGACGAGAGGAAGAGGCCTCAGGTCGCGCCAGGGGAGGTTTAGACGCCGTATGAGGACAAAGTTCTGGACTGAGAGAGCGGTGAGACACTGGAAGAAACTGCCCAGGGAAGTGGTGGACTCACCATCCCCGGAGGTAGGTGTTCAAGGAACGTGTGGACGAGGCCTTGTGGGACACGGCTTAATGGGCATGGCAGTCTTTTCCAACCTGTGTGATTGTGTGATTCTGGGAGTGCGAGCAGGGTAGCCTGGTGTACCCCCCCCGAGTGCGGGCAAGGAGGCCTGTGCGGGCGGCCGACTGGACGCAGAGTGCGGGCAGGGCGGCCAGGTGTACCCCGAGTGCGTGCAGGGAGGCCCCGAGTACCCCGAGTGCGGGCAAGGAGGCCAGGTCTACCCCCGAGTACCCCGGGTGCGGGCAAGGAGGCCAGGTCTACCCCTGAGTACTCCGCGTGCGGGCAAGGAGGCCAGGTCTAGCCCGAGTACCCCGAGTGCCGGCAGGGCGGCCAGGTCTAGCCCGAGTGCGGGCCGGGCGGCCCGGTGTACGTCGAGTGCGGGCAAGGCGGCCAAGTCTACTCCGAGTGCGGGCAGGGCAACAGGTCTACCCCCTGGGCGGGGAAGGGCGGCCAGGACTACCCGAATGAGGGCAGGGACGAGAGGTCTACCCCGGTATCGGGCAGGGCGGCCAGGTATAGCCCGGCAGCGGGCAGGGCGGCCCGTTGTACCCTGAGTCGCTGGAGGGTCGGAAGGCTCCGCAGAGGGACCTGGACAGGCTGGCTGGCTCGCTCCAGGGCCAATTGTAGGAGCTTTGACAAGGCCAAGTGCCCGGTCCTGCGCTTTGGTCACGACGACCCCCAGGCAACGCTAGGGGCTTGGGGACAGGTGGCTGGAAAGCTGCCCTGCAGAAAAGGCCCCGGGGGTGTCTGTCGACAGCTGGCTGAAGAGGGCCCAGCAGTGTGCCCGAGCGGCCAAGGCGGCCAAGAGCCTCCTGGCCTGGATCGCAAAGAGTGTGGCCAGCGGGACCAGGGGAGCGATCGTGCCCCTGTACTCGGCGCCGCTGAGGCTGCCCCTCGAACACTGAGTTCAGCTTTAGGCCCCTGGCTACGAGAAGGACATTGAGGTGCCGGAGCGTGTCCCGAGGAGGGCGGCGAAGCTGGCGAGGGCTCTGGAGCACAGCTCTTCTAGAGGAGCGGCGGAGGGAGCTGGGCTTGTTCAGCCTGGGGAAGAGGAGGCTGAGAGGAGACCTCATCGCTTCCTACAATTGCCTGAAAGGAGGTTGCGGAGCGGTGGGTGTTGGCCACTTCTCCCCAGGGACGGGCGACGGGACGAGAGGAAGAGGCCTCAGGTCGCGCCAGGGGAGGTTTAGACGCCGTATGAGGACAAAGTTCTGGACTGAGAGAGCGGTGAGACACTGGAAGAAACTGCCCAGGGAAGTGGTGGACTCACCATCCCCGGAGGTAGGTGTTCAAGGAACGTGTGGACGAGGCCTTGTGGGACACGGCTTAATGGGCATGGCAGTCTTTTCCAACCTGTGTGATTGTGTGATTCTGGGAGTGCGAGCAGGGTAGCCTGGTGTACCCCCCCCCGAGTGCGGGCAAGGAGGCCTGTGCGGGCGGCCGACTGGACGCAGAGTGCGGGCAGGGCGGCCAGGTGTACCCCGAGTGCGTGCAGGGAGGCCCCGAGTACCCCGAGTGCGGGCAAGGAGGCCAGGTCTACCCCCGAGTACCCCGAGTGCGGGCAAGGAGGCCAGGTCTACCCCTGAGTACTCCGCGTGCGGGCAAGGCGGCCAGGTCTAGCCCGAGTACCCCGAGTGCCGGCAGGGCGGCCAGGTCTAGCCCGAGTGCGGGCCGGGCGGCCCGGTGTACGTCGAGTGCGGGCAAGGCGGCCAAGTCTACTCCGAGTGCGGGCAGGGCAACAGGTCTACCCCCTGGGCGGGGAAGGGCGGCCAGGACTACCCGAATGAGGGCAGGGACGAGAGGTCTACCCCGGTATCGGGCAGGGCGGCCAGGTATAGCCCGGCAGCGGGCAGGGCGGCCCGTTGTACCCTGAGTCGCTGGAGGGTCGGAAGGCTCCGCAGAGGGACCTGGACAGGCTGGCTGGCTCGCTCCAGGGCCAATTGTAGGAGCTTTGACAAGGCCAAGTGCCCGGTCCTGCGCTTTGGTCACGACGACCCCCAGGCAACGCTAGGGGCTTGGGGACAGGTGGCTGGAAAGCTGCCCTGCAGAAAAGGCCCCGGGGGTGTCTGTCGACAGCCGGCTGAAGAGGGCCCAGCAGTGTGCCCGAGCGGCCAAGGCGGCCAAGAGCCTCCTGGCCTGGATCGCAAAGAGTGTGGCCAGCGGGACCAGGGGAGCGATCGTGCCCCTGTACTCGGCGCCGCTGAGGCTGCCCCTCGAACACTGAGTTCAGCTTTAGGCCCCTGGCTACGAGAAGGACATTGAGGTGCCGGAGCGTGTCCCGAGGAGGGCGGCGAAGCTGGCGAGGGCTCTGGAGCACAGCTCTTCTAGAGGAGCGGCGGAGGGAGCTGGGCTTGTTCAGCCTGGGGAAGAGGAGGCTGAGAGGAGACCTCATCGCTTCCTACAATTGCCTGAAAGGAGGTTGCGGAGCGGTGGGTGTTGGCCACTTCTCCCCAGGGACGGGCGACGGGACGAGAGGAAGAGGCCTCAGGTCGCGCCAGGGGAGGTTTAGACGCCGTATGAGGACAAAGTTCTGGACTGAGAGAGCGGTGAGACACTGGAAGAAACTGCCCAGGGAAGTGGTGGACTCACCATCCCCGGAGGTAGGTGTTCAAGGAACGTGTGGACGAGGCCTTGTGGGACACAGCTTAATGGGCATGGCAGTCTTTTCCAACCTGTGTGATTGTGTGATTCTGGGAGTGCGAGCAGGGTAGCCTGGTGTACCCCCCCCCCGAGTGCGGGCAAGGAGGCCTGTGCGGGCGGCCGACTGGACGCAGAGTGCGGGCAGGGCGGCCAGGTGTACCCCGAGTGCGTGCAGGGAGGCCCCGAGTACCCCGAGTGCGGGCAAGGAGGCCAGGTCTACCCCGAGTACCCCGAGTGCGGGCAAGGAGGCCAGGTCTACCCCTGAGTACTCCGCGTGCGGGCAAGGAGGCCAGGTCTAGCCCGAGTACCCCGAGTGCCGGCAGGGCGGCCAGGTCTAGCCCGAGTGCGGGCAGGGCGGCCCGGTGTACGTCGAGTGCGGGCAAGGCGGCCAAGTCTACTCCGAGTGCGGGCAGGGCAACAGGTCTACCCCCTGGGCGGGGAAGGGCGGCCAGGACTACCCGAATGAGGGCAGGGACGAGAGGTCTACCCCGGTATCGGGCAGGGCGGCCAGGTATAGCCCGGCAGCGGGCAGGGCGGCCCGTTGTACCCTGAGTCGCTGGAGGGTCGGAAGGCTCCGCAGAGGGACCTGGACAGGCTGGCTGGCTCGCTCCAGGGCCAATTGTAGGAGCTTTGACAAGGCCAAGTGCCTGGTCCTGCGCTTTGGTCACGACGACCCCCAGGCAACGCTAGGGGCTTGGGGACAGGTGGCTGGAAAGCTGCCCTGCAGAAAAGGCCCCGGGGGTGTCTGTCGACAGCTGGCTGAAGAGGGCCCAGCAGTGTGCCCGAGCGGCCAAGGCGGCCAAGAGCCTCCTGGCCTGGATCGCAAAGAGTGTGGCCAGCGGGACCAGGGGAGCGATCGTGCCCCTGTACTCGGCGCCGCTGAGGCTGCCCCTCGAACACTGAGTTCAGCTTTAGGCCCCTGGCTACGAGAAGGACATTGAGGTGCCGGAGCGTGTCCCGAGGAGGGCGGCGAAGCTGGCGAGGGCTCTGGAGCACAGCTCTTCTAGAGGAGCGGCGGAGGGAGCTGGGCTTGTTCAGCCTGGGGAAGAGGAGGCTGAGAGGAGACCTCATCGCTTCCTACAATTGCCTGAAAGGAGGTTGCGGAGCGGTGGGTGTTGGCCACTTCTCCCCAGGGACGGGCGACGGGACGAGAGGAAGAGGCCTCAGGTCGCGCCAGGGGAGGTTTAGACGCCGTATGAGGACAAAGTTCTGGACTGAGAGAGCGGTGAGACACTGGAAGAAACTGCCCAGGGAAGTGGTGGACTCACCATCCCCGGAGGTAGGTGTTCAAGGAACGTGTGGACGAGGCCTTGTGGGACACGGCTTAATGGGCATGGCAGTCTTTTCCAACCTGTGTGATTGTGTGATTCTGGGAGTGCGAGCAGGGTAGCCTGGTGTACCCCCCCCGAGTGCGGGCAAGGAGGCCTGTGCGGGCGGCCGACTGGACGCAGAGTGCGGGCAGGGCGGCCAGGTGTACCCCGAGTGCGTGCAGGGAGGCCCCGAGTACCCCGAGTGCGGGCAAGGAGGCCAGGTCTACCCCCGAGTACCCCGGGTGCGGGCAAGGAGGCCAGGTCTACCCCTGAGTACTCCGCGTGCGGGCAAGGAGGCCAGGTCTAGCCCGAGTACCCCGAGTGCCGGCAGGGCGGCCAGGTCTAGCCCGAGTGCGGGCCGGGCGGCCCGGTGTACGTCGAGTGCGGGCAAGGCGGCCAAGTCTACTCCGAGTGCGGGCAGGGCAACAGGTCTACCCCCTGGGCGGGGAAGGGCGGCCAGGACTACCCGAATGAGGGCAGGGACGAGAGGTCTACCCCGGTATCGGGCAGGGCGGCCAGGTATAGCCCGGCAGCGGGCAGGGCGGCCCGTTGTACCCTGAGTCGCTGGAGGGTCGGAAGGCTCCGCAGAGGGACCTGGACAGGCTGGCTGGCTCGCTCCAGGGCCAATTGTAGGAGCTTTGACAAGGCCAAGTGCCCGGTCCTGCGCTTTGGTCACGACGACCCCCAGGCAACGCTAGGGGCTTGGGGACAGGTGGCTGGAAAGCTGCCCTGCAGAAAAGGCCCCGGGGGTGTCTGTCGACAGCTGGCTGAAGAGGGCCCAGCAGTGTGCCCGAGCGGCCAAGGCGGCCAAGAGCCTCCTGGCCTGGATCGCAAAGAGTGTGGCCAGCGGGACCAGGGGAGCGATCGTGCCCCTGTACTCGGCGCCGCTGAGGCTGCCCCTCGAACACTGAGTTCAGCTTTAGGCCCCTGGCTACGAGAAGGACATTGAGGTGCCGGAGCGTGTCCCGAGGAGGGCGGCGAAGCTGGCGAGGGCTCTGGAGCACAGCTCTTCTAGAGGAGCGGCGGAGGGAGCTGGGCTTGTTCAGCCTGGGGAAGAGGAGGCTGAGAGGAGACCTCATCGCTTCCTACAATTGCCTGAAAGGAGGTTGCGGAGCGGTGGGTGTTGGCCACTTCTCCCCAGGGACGGGCGACGGGACGAGAGGAAGAGGCCTCAGGTCGCGCCAGGGGAGGTTTAGACGCCGTATGAGGACAAAGTTCTGGACTGAGAGAGCGGTGAGACACTGGAAGAAACTGCCCAGGGAAGTGGTGGACTCACCATCCCCGGAGGTAGGTGTTCAAGGAACGTGTGGACGAGGCCTTGTGGGACACGGCTTAATGGGCATGGCAGTCTTTTCCAACCTGTGTGATTGTGTGATTCTGGGAGTGCGAGCAGGGTAGCCTGGTGTACCCCCCCCCGAGTGCGGGCAAGGAGGCCTGTGCGGGCGGCCGACTGGACGCAGAGTGCGGGCAGGGCGGCCAGGTGTACCCCGAGTGCGTGCAGGGAGGCCCCGAGTACCCCGAGTGCAGGCAAGGAGGCCAGGTCTACCCCCGAGTACCCCGAGTGCGGGCAAGGAGGCCAGGTCTACCCCTGAGTACTCCGCGTGCGGGCAAGGCGGCCAGGTCTAGCCCGAGTACCCCGAGTGCCGGCAGGGCGGCCAGGTCTAGCCCGAGTGCGGGCCGGGCGGCCCGGTGTACGTCGAGTGCGGGCAAGGCGGCCAAGTCTACTCCGAGTGCGGGCAGGGCAACAGGTCTACCCCCTGGGCGGGGAAGGGCGGCCAGGACTACCCGAATGAGGGCAGGGACGAGAGGTCTACCCCGGTATCGGGCAGGGCGGCCAGGTATAGCCCGGCAGCGGGCAGGGCGGCCCGTTGTACCCTGAGTCGCTGGAGGGTCGGAAGGCTCCGCAGAGGGACCTGGACAGGCTGGCTGGCTCGCTCCAGGGCCAATTGTAGGAGCTTTGACAAGGCCAAGTGCCCGGTCCTGCGCTTTGGTCACGACGACCCCCAGGCAACGCTAGGGGCTTGGGGACAGGTGGCTGGAAAGCTGCCCTGCAGAAAAGGCCCCGGGGGTGTCTGTCGACAGCCGGCTGAAGAGGGCCCAGCAGTGTGCCCGAGCGGCCAAGGCGGCCAAGAGCCTCCTGGCCTGGATCGCAAAGAGTGTGGCCAGCGGGACCAGGGGAGCGATCGTGCCCCTGTACTCGGCGCCGCTGAGGCTGCCCCTCGAACACTGAGTTCAGCTTTAGGCCCCTGGCTACGAGAAGGACATTGAGGTGCCGGAGCGTGTCCCGAGGAGGGCGGCGAAGCTGGCGAGGGCTCTGGAGCACAGCTCTTCTAGAGGAGCGGCGGAGGGAGCTGGGCTTGTTCAGCCTGGGGAAGAGGAGGCTGAGAGGAGACCTCATCGCTTCCTACAATTGCCTGAAAGGAGGTTGCGGAGCGGTGGGTGTTGGCCACTTCTCCCCAGGGACGGGCGACGGGACGAGAGGAAGAGGCCTCAGGTCGCGCCAGGGGAGGTTTAGACGCCGTATGAGGACAAAGTTCTGGACTGAGAGAGCGGTGAGACACTGGAAGAAACTGCCCAGGGAAGTGGTGGACTCACCATCCCCGGAGGTAGGTGTTCAAGGAACGTGTGGACGAGGCCTTGTGGGACACAGCTTAATGGGCATGGCAGTCTTTTCCAACCTGTGTGATTGTGTGATTCTGGGAGTGCGAGCAGGGTAGCCTGGTGTACCCCCCCCCGAGTGCGGGCAAGGAGGCCTGTGCGGGCGGCCGACTGGACGCAGAGTGCGGGCAGGGCGGCCAGGTGTACCCCGAGTGCGTGCAGGGAGGCCCCGAGTACCCCGAGTGCGGGCAAGGAGGCCAGGTCTACCCCGAGTACCCCGAGTGCGGGCAAGGAGGCCAGGTCTACCCCTGAGTACTCCGCGTGCGGGCAAGGAGGCCAGGTCTAGCCCGAGTACCCCGAGTGCCGGCAGGGCGGCCAGGTCTAGCCCGAGTGCGGGCAGGGCGGCCCGGTGTACGTCGAGTGCGGGCAAGGCGGCCAAGTCTACTCCGAGTGCGGGCAGGGCAACAGGTCTACCCCCTGGGCGGGGAAGGGCGGCCA
The DNA here is from genome assembly GCF_030936135.1 of Gavia stellata. NCBI lineage: Eukaryota > Metazoa > Chordata > Aves > Gaviiformes > Gaviidae > Gavia > Gavia stellata. The sequence continues at coordinate 18,169 of NW_026776724.1, read as the reverse complement.
GGACTACCCGAATGAGGGCAGGGACGAGAGGTCTACCCCGGTATCGGGCAGGGCGGCCAGGTATAGCCCGGCAGCGGGCAGGGCGGCCCGTTGTACCCTGAGTCGCTGGAGGGTCGGAAGGCTCCGCAGAGGGACCTGGACAGGCTGGCTGGCTCGCTCCAGGGCCAATTGTAGGAGCTTTGACAAGGCCAAGTGCCCGGTCCTGCGCTTTGGTCACGACGACCCCCAGGCAACGCTAGGGGCTTGGGGACAGGTGGCTGGAAAGCTGCCCTGCAGAAAAGGCCCCGGGGGTGTCTGTCGACAGCCGGCTGAAGAGGGCCCAGCAGTGTGCCCGAGCGGCCAAGGCGGCCAAGAGCCTCCTGGCCTGGATCGCAAAGAGTGTGGCCAGCGGGACCAGGGGAGCGATCGTGCCCCTGTACTCGGCGCCGCTGAGGCTGCCCCTCGAACACTGAGTTCAGCTTTAGGCCCCTGGCTACGAGAAGGACATTGAGGTGCCGGAGCGTGTCCCGAGGAGGGCGGCGAAGCTGGCGAGGGCTCTGGAGCACAGCTCTTCTAGAGGAGCGGCGGAGGGAGCTGGGCTTGTTCAGCCTGGGGAAGAGGAGGCTGAGAGGAGACCTCATCGCTTCCTACAATTGCCTGAAAGGAGGTTGCGGAGCGGTGGGTGTTGGCCACTTCTCCCCAGGGACGGGCGACGGGACGAGAGGAAGAGGCCTCAGGTCGCGCCAGGGGAGGTTTAGACGCCGTATGAGGACAAAGTTCTGGACTGAGAGAGCGGTGAGACACTGGAAGAAACTGCCCAGGGAAGTGGTGGACTCACCATCCCCGGAGGTAGGTGTTCAAGGAACGTGTGGACGAGGCCTTGTGGGACACGGCTTAATGGGCATGGCAGTCTTTTCCAACCTGTGTGATTGTGTGATTCTGGGAGTGCGAGCAGGGTAGCCTGGTGTACCCCCCCCCGAGTGCGGGCAAGGAGGCCTGTGCGGGCGGCCGACTGGACGCAGAGTGCGGGCAGGGCGGCCAGGTGTACCCCGAGTGCGTGCAGGGAGGCCCCGAGTACCCCGAGTGCGGGCAAGGAGGCCAGGTCTACCCCCGAGTACCCCGGGTGCGGGCAAGGAGGCCAGGTCTACCCCTGAGTACTCCGCGTGCGGGCAAGGAGGCCAGGTCTAGCCCGAGTACCCCGAGTGCCGGCAGGGCGGCCAGGTCTAGCCCGAGTGCGGGCCGGGCGGCCCGGTGTACGTCGAGTGCGGGCAAGGCGGCCAAGTCTACTCCGAGTGCGGGCAGGGCAACAGGTCTACCCCCTGGGCGGGGAAGGGCGGCCAGGACTACCCGAATGAGGGCAGGGACGAGAGGTCTACCCCGGTATCGGGCAGGGCGGCCAGGTATAGCCCGGCAGCGGGCAGGGCGGCCCGTTGTACCCTGAGTCGCTGGAGGGTCGGAAGGCTCCGCAGAGGGACCTGGACAGGCTGGCTGGCTCGCTCCAGGGCCAATTGTAGGAGCTTTGACAAGGCCAAGTGCCCGGTCCTGCGCTTTGGTCACGACGACCCCCAGGCAACGCTAGGGGCTTGGGGACAGGTGGCTGGAAAGCTGCCCTGCAGAAAAGGCCCCGGGGGTGTCTGTCGACAGCTGGCTGAAGAGGGCCCAGCAGTGTGCCCGAGCGGCCAAGGCGGCCAAGAGCCTCCTGGCCTGGATCGCAAAGAGTGTGGCCAGCGGGACCAGGGGAGCGATCGTGCCCCTGTACTCGGCGCCGCTGAGGCTGCCCCTCGAACACTGAGTTCAGCTTTAGGCCCCTGGCTACGAGAAGGACATTGAGGTGCCGGAGCGTGTCCCGAGGAGGGCGGCGAAGCTGGCGAGGGCTCTGGAGCACAGCTCTTCTAGAGGAGCGGCGGAGGGAGCTGGGCTTGTTCAGCCTGGGGAAGAGGAGGCTGAGAGGAGACCTCATCGCTTCCTACAATTGCCTGAAAGGAGGTTGCGGAGCGGTGGGTGTTGGCCACTTCTCCCCAGGGACGGGCGACGGGACGAGAGGAAGAGGCCTCAGGTCGCGCCAGGGGAGGTTTAGACGCCGTATGAGGACAAAGTTCTGGACTGAGAGAGCGGTGAGACACTGGAAGAAACTGCCCAGGGAAGTGGTGGACTCACCATCCCCGGAGGTAGGTGTTCAAGGAACGTGTGGACGAGGCCTTGTGGGACACGGCTTAATGGGCATGGCAGTCTTTTCCAACCTGTGTGATTGTGTGATTCTGGGAGTGCGAGCAGGGTAGCCTGGTGTACCCCCCCCGAGTGCGGGCAAGGAGGCCTGTGCGGGCGGCCGACTGGACGCAGAGTGCGGGCAGGGCGGCCAGGTGTACCCCGAGTGCGTGCAGGGAGGCCCCGAGTACCCCGAGTGCGGGCAAGGAGGCCAGGTCTACCCCCGAGTACCCCGGGTGCGGGCAAGGAGGCCAGGTCTACCCCTGAGTACTCCGCGTGCGGGCAAGGAGGCCAGGTCTAGCCCGAGTACCCCGAGTGCCGGCAGGGCGGCCAGGTCTAGCCCGAGTGCGGGCCGGGCGGCCCGGTGTACGTCGAGTGCGGGCAAGGCGGCCAAGTCTACTCCGAGTGCGGGCAGGGCAACAGGTCTACCCCCTGGGCGGGGAAGGGCGGCCAGGACTACCCGAATGAGGGCAGGGACGAGAGGTCTACCCCGGTATCGGGCAGGGCGGCCAGGTATAGCCCGGCAGCGGGCAGGGCGGCCCGTTGTACCCTGAGTCGCTGGAGGGTCGGAAGGCTCCGCAGAGGGACCTGGACAGGCTGGCTGGCTCGCTCCAGGGCCAATTGTAGGAGCTTTGACAAGGCCAAGTGCCCGGTCCTGCGCTTTGGTCACGACGACCCCCAGGCAACGCTAGGGGCTTGGGGACAGGTGGCTGGAAAGCTGCCCTGCAGAAAAGGCCCCGGGGGTGTCTGTCGACAGCCGGCTGAAGAGGGCCCAGCAGCGTGCCGGAGCGGCCAAGGCGGCCAAGAGCCTCCTGGCCTGGATCGCAAAGAGTGTGGCCAGCGGGACCAGGGGAGCGATCGTGCCCCTGTACTCGGCGCCGCTGAGGCTGCCCCTCGAATACTGAGTTCAGCTTTAGGCCCCTGGCTACGAGAAGGACATTGAGGTGCCGGAGCGTGTCCCGAGGAGGGCGGCGAAGCTGGCGAGGGCTCTGGAGCACAGCTCTTCTAGAGGAGCGGCGGAGGGAGCTGGGCTTGTTCAGCCTGGGGAAGAGGAGGCTGAGGGGAGACCTCATCGCTTCCTACAATTGCCTGAAAGGAGGTTGCGGAGCGGTGGGTGTTGGCCACTTCTCCCCAGGGACGGGCGACGGGACGAGAGGAAGCGGCCTCAGGTCGCGCCAGGGGAGGTTTAGATGCCGTATGAGGACAAAGTTCTGGACTGAGAGAGCGGTGAGACACTGGAAGAAACTGCCCAGGGAAGTGGTGGACTCACCATCCCCGGAGGTAGGTGTTCAAGGAACGTGTGGACGAGGCCTTGTGGGACACAGCTTAATGGGCATGGCAGTCTTTTCCAACCTGTGTGATTGTGTGATTCTGGGAGTGCGAGCAGGGTAGCCTGGTGTACCCCCCCCGAGTGCGGGCAAGGAGGCCTGTTTTACCCCGAGTGCGGGCGGCCGACTGGACACAGAGTGCGGGCAGGGCGGCCAGGTGTACCCCGAGTGCGTGCAGGGAGGCCCCGAGTACCCCGAGTGCGGGCAAGGAGGCCAGGTCTACCCCCGAGTACCCCGAGTGCGGGCAAGGAGGCCAGGTCTACCCCTGAGTACTCCGCGTGCGGGCAAGGAGGCCAGGTCTAGCCCGAGTACCCCGAGTGCCGGCAGGGCGGCCAGGTCTAGCCCGAGTGCGGGCCGGGCGGCCCGGTGTACGTCGAGTGCGGGCAAGGCGGCCAAGTCTACTCCGAGTGCGGGCAGGGCAACAGGTCTACCCCCTGGGCGGGGAAGGGCGGCCAGGACTACCCGAATGAGGGCAGGGACGAGAGGTCTACCCCGGTATCGGGCAGGGCGGCCAGGTATAGCCCGGCAGCGGGCAGGGCGGCCCGTTGTACCCTGAGTCGCTGGAGGGTCGGAAGGCTCCGCAGAGGGACCTGGACAGGCTGGCTGGCTCGCTCCAGGGCCAATTGTAGGAGCTTTGACAAGGCCAAGTGCCCGGTCCTGCGCTTTGGTCACGACGACCCCCAGGCAACGCTAGGGGCTTGGGGACAGGTGGCTGGAAAGCTGCCCTGCAGAAAAGGCCCCGGGGGTGTCTGTCGACAGCTGGCTGAAGAGGGCCCAGCAGTGTGCCCGAGCGGCCAAGGCGGCCAAGAGCCTCCTGGCCTGGATCGCAAAGAGTGTGGCCAGCGGGACCAGGGGAGCGATCGTGCCCCTGTACTCGGCGCCGCTGAGGCTGCCCCTCGAACACTGAGTTCAGCTTTAGGCCCCTGGCTACGAGAAGGACATTGAGGTGCCGGAGCGTGTCCCGAGGAGGGCGGCGAAGCTGGCGAGGGCTCTGGAGCACAGCTCTTCTAGAGGAGCGGCGGAGGAGCTGGGCTTGTTCAGCCTGGGGAAGAGGAGGCTGAGAGGAGACCTCATCGCTTCCTACAATTGCCTGAAAGGAGGTTGCGGAGCGGTGGGTGTTGGCCACTTCTCCCCAGGGACGGGCGACGGGACGAGAGGAAGAGGCCTCAGGTCGCGCCAGGGGAGGTTTAGACGCCGTATGAGGACAAAGTTCTGGACTGAGAGAGCGGTGAGACACTGGAAGAAACTGCCCAGGGAAGTGGTGGACTCACCATCCCCGGAGGTAGGTGTTCAAGGAACGTGTGGACGAGGCCTTGTGGGACACGGCTTAATGGGCATGGCAGTCTTTTCCAACCTGTGTGATTGTGTGATTCTGGGAGTGCGAGCAGGGTAGCCTGGTGTACCCCCCCCGAGTGCGGGCAAGGAGGCCTGTGCGGGCGGCCGACTGGACGCAGAGTGCGGGCAGGGCGGCCAGGTGTACCCCGAGTGCGTGCAGGGAGGCCCCGAGTACCCCGAGTGCGGGCAAGGAGGCCAGGTCTACCCCCGAGTACCCCGGGTGCGGGCAAGGAGGCCAGGTCTACCCCTGAGTACTCCGCGTGCGGGCAAGGAGGCCAGGTCTAGCCCGAGTACCCCGAGTGCCGGCAGGGCGGCCAGGTCTAGCCCGAGTGCGGGCCGGGCGGCCCGGTGTACGTCGAGTGCGGGCAAGGCGGCCAAGTCTACTCCGAGTGCGGGCAGGGCAACAGGTCTACCCCCTGGGCGGGGAAGGGCGGCCAGGACTACCCGAATGAGGGCAGGGACGAGAGGTCTACCCCGGTATCGGGCAGGGCGGCCAGGTATAGCCCGGCAGCGGGCAGGGCGGCCCGTTGTACCCTGAGTCGCTGGAGGGTCGGAAGGCTCCGCAGAGGGACCTGGACAGGCTGGCTGGCTCGCTCCAGGGCCAATTGTAGGAGCTTTGACAAGGCCAAGTGCCCGGTCCTGCGCTTTGGTCACGACGACCCCCAGGCAACGCTAGGGGCTTGGGGACAGGTGGCTGGAAAGCTGCCCTGCAGAAAAGGCCCCGGGGGTGTCTGTCGACAGCCGGCTGAAGAGGGCCCAGCAGCGTGCCGGAGCGGCCAAGGCGGCCAAGAGCCTCCTGGCCTGGATCGCAAAGAGTGTGGCCAGCGGGACCAGGGGAGCGATCGTGCCCCTGTACTCGGCGCCGCTGAGGCTGCCCCTCGAATACTGAGTTCAGCTTTAGGCCCCTGGCTACGAGAAGGACATTGAGGTGCCGGAGCGTGTCCCGAGGAGGGCGGCGAAGCTGGCGAGGGCTCTGGAGCACAGCTCTTCTAGAGGAGCGGCGGAGGGAGCTGGGCTTGTTCAGCCTGGGGAAGAGGAGGCTGAGGGGAGACCTCATCGCTTCCTACAATTGCCTGAAAGGAGGTTGCGGAGCGGTGGGTGTTGGCCACTTCTCCCCAGGGACGGGCGACGGGACGAGAGGAAGCGGCCTCAGGTCGCGCCAGGGGAGGTTTAGATGCCGTATGAGGACAAAGTTCTGGACTGAGAGAGCGGTGAGACACTGGAAGAAACTGCCCAGGGAAGTGGTGGACTCACCATCCCCGGAGGTAGGTGTTCAAGGAACGTGTGGACGAGGCCTTGTGGGACACAGCTTAATGGGCATGGCAGTCTTTTCCAACCTGTGTGATTGTGTGATTCTGGGAGTGCGAGCAGGGTAGCCTGGTGTACCCCCCCCGAGTGCGGGCAAGGAGGCCTGTTTTACCCCGAGTGCGGGCGGCCGACTGGACACAGAGTGCGGGCAGGGCGGCCAGGTGTACCCCGAGTGCGTGCAGGGAGGCCCCGAGTACCCCGAGTGCGGGCAAGGAGGCCAGGTCTACCCCCGAGTACCCCGAGTGCGGGCAAGGAGGCCAGGTCTACCCCTGAGTACTCCGCGTGCGGGCAAGGAGGCCAGGTCTAGCCCGAGTACCCCGAGTGCCGGCAGGGCGGCCAGGTCTAGCCCGAGTGCGGGCAGGGCGGCCCGGTGTACGTCGAGTGCGGGCAAGGCGGCCAAGTCTACTCCGAGTGCGGGCAGGGCAACAGGTCTACCCCCTGGGCGGGGAAGGGCGGCCAGGACTACCCGAATGAGGGCAGGGACGAGAGGTCTACCCCGGTATCGGGCAGGGCGGCCAGGTATAGCCCGGCAGCGGGCAGGGCGGCCCGTTGTACCCTGAGTCGCTGGAGGGTCGGAAGGCTCCGCAGAGGGACCTGGACAGGCTGGCTGGCTCGCTCCAGGGCCAATTGTAGGAGCTTTGACAAGGCCAAGTGCCCGGTCCTGCGCTTTGGTCACGACGACCCCCAGGCAACGCTAGGGGCTTGGGGACAGGTGGCTGGAAAGCTGCCCTGCAGAAAAGGCCCCGGGGGTGTCTGTCGACAGCCGGCTGAAGAGGGCCCAGCAGTGTGCCCGAGCGGCCAAGGCGGCCAAGAGCCTCCTGGCCTGGATCGCAAAGAGTGTGGCCAGCGGGACCAGGGGAGCGATCGTGCCCCTGTACTCGGCGCCGCTGAGGCTGCCCCTCGAACACTGAGTTCAGCTTTAGGCCCCTGGCTACGAGAAGGACATTGAGGTGCCGGAGCGTGTCCCGAGGAGGGCGGCGAAGCTGGCGAGGGCTCTGGAGCACAGCTCTTCTAGAGGAGCGGCGGAGGGAGCTGGGCTTGTTCAGCCTGGGGAAGAGGAGGCTGAGAGGAGACCTCATCGCTTCCTACAATTGCCTGAAAGGAGGTTGCGGAGCGGTGGGTGTTGGCCACTTCTCCCCAGGGACGGGCGACGGGACGAGAGGAAGCGGCCTCAGGTCGCGCCAGGGGAGGTTTAGACGCCGTATGAGGACAAAGTTCTGGACTGAGAGAGCGGTGAGACACTGGAAGAAACTGCCCAGGGAAGTGGTGGACTCACCATCCCCGGAGGTAGGTGTTCAAGGAACGTGTGGACGAGGCCTTGTGGGACACGGCTTAATGGGCATGGCAGTCTTTTCCAACCTGTGTGATTGTGTGATTCTGGGAGTGCGAGCAGGGTAGCCTGGTGTACCCCCCCCGAGTGCGGGCAAGGAGGCCTGTGCGGGCGGCCGACTGGACGCAGAGTGCTTGCAGGGCGGCCAGGTGTACCCCGAGTGCGTGCAGGGAGGCCCCGAGTACCCCGAGTGCGGGCAAGGAGGCCAGGTCTACCCCGAGTACCCCGAGTGCGGGCAAGGAGGCCAGGTCTACCCCTGAGTACTCCGCGTGCGGGCAAGGAGGCCAGGTCTAGCCCGAGTACCCCGAGTGCCGGCAGGGCGGCCAGGTCTAGCCCGAGTGCGGGCAGGGCGGCCCGGTGTACGTCGAGTGCGGGCAAGGCGGCCAAGTCTACTCCGAGTGCGGGCAGGGCAACAGGTCTACCCCCTGGGCGGGGAAGGGCGGCCAGGACTACCCGAATGAGGGCAGGGACGAGAGGTCTACCCCGGTATCGGGCAGGGCGGCCAGGTATAGCCCGGCAGCGGGCAGGGCGGCCCGTTGTACCCTGAGTCGCTGGAGGGTCGGAAGGCTCCGCAGAGGGACCTGGACAGGCTGGCTGGCTCGCTCCAGGGCCAATTGTAGGAGCTTTGACAAGGCCAAGTGCCCGGTCCTGCGCTTTGGTCACGACGACCCCCAGGCAACGCTAGGGGCTTGGGGACAGGTGGCTGGAAAGCTGCCCTGCAGAAAAGGCCCCGGGGGTGTCTGTCGACAGCTGGCTGAAGAGGGCCCAGCAGTGTGCCCGAGCGGCCAAGGCGGCCAAGAGCCTCCTGGCCTGGATCGCAAAGAGTGTGGCCAGCGGGACCAGGGGAGCGATCGTGCCCCTGTACTCGGCGCCGCTGAGGCTGCCCCTCGAACACTGAGTTCAGCTTTAGGCCCCTGGCTACGAGAAGGACATTGAGGTGCCGGAGCGTGTCCCGAGGAGGGCGGCGAAGCTGGCGAGGGCTCTGGAGCACAGCTCTTCTAGAGGAGCGGCGGAGGGAGCTGGGCTTGTTCAGCCTGGGGAAGAGGAGGCTGAGAGGAGACCTCATCGCTTCCTACAATTGCCTGAAAGGAGGTTGCGGAGCGGTGGGTGTTGGCCACTTCTCCCCAGGGACGGGCGACGGGACGAGAGGAAGAGGCCTCAGGTCGCGCCAGGGGAGGTTTAGACGCCGTATGAGGACAAAGTTCTGGACTGAGAGAGCGGTGAGACACTGGAAGAAACTGCCCAGGGAAGTGGTGGACTCACCATCCCCGGAGGTAGGTGTTCAAGGAACGTGTGGACGAGGCCTTGTGGGACACGGCTTAATGGGCATGGCAGTCTTTTCCAACCTGTGTGATTGTGTGATTCTGGGAGTGCGAGCAGGGTAGCCTGGTGTACCCCCCCCCGAGTGCGGGCAAGGAGGCCTGTGCGGGCGGCCGACTGGACGCAGAGTGCGGGCAGGGCGGCCAGGTGTACCCCGAGTGCGTGCAGGGAGGCCCCGAGTACCCCGAGTGCGGGCAAGGAGGCCAGGTCTACCCCCGAGTACCCCGAGTGCGGGCAAGGAGGCCAGGTCTACCCCTGAGTACTCCGCGTGCGGGCAAGGAGGCCAGGTCTAGCCCGAGTACCCCGAGTGCCGGCAGGGCGGCCAGGTCTAGCCCGAGTGCGGGCAGGGCGGCCCGGTGTACGTCGAGTGCGGGCAAGGCGGCCAAGTCTACTCCGAGTGCGGGCAGGGCAACAGGTCTACCCCCTGGGCGGGGGAGGGCGGCCAGGACTACCCGAATGAGGGCAGGGACGAGAGGTCTACCCCGGTATCGGGCAGGGCGGCCAGGTATAGCCCGGCAGCGGGCAGGGCGGCCCGTTGTACCCTGAGTCGCTGGAGGGTCGGAAGGCTCCGCAGAGGGACCTGGACAGGCTGGCTGGCTCGCTCCAGGGCCAATTGTAGGAGCTTTGACAAGGCCAAGTGCCCGGTCCTGCACTTTGGTCACGACGACCCCCAGGCAACGCTAGGGGCTTGGGGACAGGTGGCTGGAAAGCTGCCCTGCAGAAAAGGCCCCGGGGGTGTCTGTCGACAGCTGGCTGAAGAGGGCCCAGCAGCGTGCCCGAGCGGCCAAGGCGGCCAAGAGCCTCCTGGCCTGGATCGCAAAGAGTGTGGCCAGCGGGACCAGGGGAGCGATCGTGCCCCTGTACTCGGCGCCGCTGAGGCTGCCCCTCGAACACTGAGTTCAGCTTTAGGCCCCTGGCTACGAGAAGGACATTGAGGTGCCGGAGCGTGTCCCGAGGAGGGCGGCGAAGCTGGCGAGGGCTCTGGAGCACAGCTCTTCTAGAGGAGCGGCGGAGGGAGCTGGGCTTGTTCAGCCTGGGGAAGAGGAGGCTGAGAGGAGACCTCATCGCTTCCTACAATTGCCTGAAAGGAGGTTGCGGAGCGGTGGGTGTTGGCCACTTCTCCCCAGGGACGGGCGACGGGACGAGAGGAAGAGGCCTCAGGTCGCGCCAGGGGAGGTTTAGACGCCGTATGAGGACAAAGTTCTGGACTGAGAGAGCGGTGAGACACTGGAAGAAACTGCCCAGGGAAGTGGTGGACTCACCATCCCCGGAGGTAGGTGTTCAAGGAACGTGTGGACGAGGCCTTGTGGGACACGGCTTAATGGGCATGGCAGTCTTTTCCAACCTGTGTGATTGTGTGATTCTGGGAGTGCGAGCAGGGTAGCCTGGTGTACCCCCCCCCGAGTGCGGGCAAGGAGGCCTGTGCGGGCGGCCGACTGGACGCAGAGTGCGGGCAGGGCGGCCAGGTGTACCCCGAGTGCGTGCAGGGAGGCCCCGAGTACCCCGAGTGCGGGCAAGGAGGCCAGGTCTACCCCCGAGTACCCCGAGTGCGGGCAAGGAGGCCAGGTCTACCCCTGAGTACTCCGCGTGCGGGCAAGGAGGCCAGGTCTAGCCCGAGTACCCCGAGTGCCGGCAGGGCGGCCAGGTCTAGCCCGAGTGCGGGCAGGGCGGCCCGGTGTACGTCGAGTGCGGGCAAGGCGGCCAAGTCTACTCCGAGTGCGGGCAGGGCAACAGGTCTACCCCCTGGGCGGGGAAGGGCGGCCAGGACTACCCGAATGAGGGCAGGGACGAGAGGTCTACCCCGGTATCGGGCAGGGCGGCCAGGTATAGCCCGGCAGCGGGCAGGGCGGCCCGTTGTACCCTGAGTCGCTGGAGGGTCGGAAGGCTCCGCAGAGGGACCTGGACAGGCTGGCTGGCTCGCTCCAGGGCCAATTGTAGGAGCTTTGACAAGGCCAAGTGCCCGGTCCTGCGCTTTGGTCACGACGACCCCCAGGCAACGCTAGGGGCTTGGGGACAGGTGGCTGGAAAGCTGCCCTGCAGAAAAGGCCCCGGGGGTGTCTGTCGACAGCTGGCTGAAGAGGGCCCAGCAGTGTGCCCGAGCGGCCAAGGCGGCCAAGAGCCTCCTGGCCTGGATCGCAAAGAGTGTGGCCAGCGGGACCAGGGGAGCGATCGTGCCCCTGTACTCGGCGCCGCTGAGGCTGCCCCTCGAACACTGAGTTCAGCTTTAGGCCCCTGGCTACGAGAAGGACATTGAGGTGCCGGAGCGTGTCCCGAGGAGGGCGGCGAAGCTGGCGAGGGCTCTGGAGCACAGCTCTTCTAGAGGAGCGGCGGAGGGAGCTGGGCTTGTTCAGCCTGGGGAAGAGGAGGCTGAGAGGAGACCTCATCGCTTCCTACAATTGCCTGAAAGGAGGTTGCGGAGCGGTGGGTGTTGGCCACTTCTCCCCAGGGACGGGCGACGGGACGAGAGGAAGAGGCCTCAGGTCGCGCCAGGGGAGGTTTAGACGCCGTATGAGGACAAAGTTCTGGACTGAGAGAGCGGTGAGACACTGGAAGAAACTGCCCAGGGAAGTGGTGGACTCACCATCCCCGGAGGTAGGTGTTCAAGGAACGTGTGGACGAGGCCTTGTGGGACACGGCTTAATGGGCATGGCAGTCTTTTCCAACCTGTGTGATTGTGTGATTCTGGGAGTGCGAGCAGGGTAGCCTGGTGTACCCCCCCCCGAGTGCGGGCAAGGAGGCCTGTGCGGGCGGCCGACTGGACGCAGAGTGCGGGCAGGGCGGCCAGGTGTACCCCGAGTGCGTGCAGGGAGGCCCCGAGTACCCCGAGTGCGGGCAAGGAGGCCAGGTCTACCCCCGAGTACCCCGAGTGCGGGCAAGGAGGCCAGGTCTACCCCTGAGTACTCCGCGTGCGGGCAAGGAGGCCAGGTCTAGCCCGAGTACCCCGAGTGCCGGCAGGGCGGCCAGGTCTAGCCCGAGTGCGGGCCGGGCGGCCCGGTGTACGTCGAGTGCGGGCAAGGCGGCCAAGTCTACTCCGAGTGCGGGCAGGGCAACAGGTCTACCCCCTGGGCGGGGAAGGGCGGCCAGGACTACCCGAATGAGGGCAGGGACGAGAGGTCTACCCCGGTATCGGGCAGGGCGGCCAGGTATAGCCCGGCAGCGGGCAGGGCGGCCCGTTGTACCCTGAGTCGCTGGAGGGTCGGAAGGCTCCGCAGAGGGACCTGGACAGGCTGGCTGGCTCGCTCCAGGGCCAATTGTAGGAGCTTTGACAAGGCCAAGTGCCCGGTCCTGCGCTTTGGTCACGACGACCCCCAGGCAACGCTAGGGGCTTGGGGACAGGTGGCTGGAAAGCTGCCCTGCAGAAAAGGCCCCGGGGGTGTCTGTCGACAGCCGGCTGAAGAGGGCCCAGCAGTGTGCCCGAGCGGCCAAGGCGGCCAAGAGCCTCCTGGCCTGGATCGCAAAGAGTGTGGCCAGCGGGACCAGGGGAGCGATCGTGCCCCTGTACTCGGCGCCGCTGAGGCTGCCCCTCGAACACTGAGTTCAGCTTTAGGCCCCTGGCTACGAGAAGGACATTGAGGTGCCGGAGCGTGTCCCGAGGAGGGCGGCGAAGCTGGCGAGGGCTCTGGAGCACAGCTCTTCTAGAGGAGCGGCGGAGGGAGCTGGGCTTGTTCAGCCTGGGGAAGAGGAGGCTGAGAGGAGACCTCATCGCTTCCTACAATTGCCTGAAAGGAGGTTGCGGAGCGGTGGGTGTTGGCCACTTCTCCCCAGGGACGGGCGACGGGACGAGAGGAAGAGGCCTCAGGTCGCGCCAGGGGAGGTTTAGACGCCGTATGAGGACAAAGTTCTGGACTGAGAGAGCGGTGAGACACTGGAAGAAACTGCCCAGGGAAGTGGTGGACTCACCATCCCCGGAGGTAGGTGTTCAAGGAACGTGTGGACGAGGCCTTGTGGGACACGGCTTAATGGGCATGGCAGTCTTTTCCAACCTGTGTGATTGTGTGATTCTGGGAGTGCGAGCAGGGTAGCCTGGTGTACCCCCCCCCGAGTGCGGGCAAGGAGGCCTGTGCGGGCGGCCGACTGGACGCAGAGTGCGGGCAGGGCGGCCAGGTGTACCCCGAGTGCGTGCAGGGAGGCCCCGAGTACCCCGAATGCGGGCAAGGAGGCCAGGTCTACCCCTGAGTACTCCGCGTGCGGGCAAGGAGGCCAGGTCTAGCCCGAGTACCCCGAGTGCCGGCAGGGCGGCCAGGTCTAGCCCGAGTGCGGGCCGGGCGGCCCGGTGTACGTCGAGTGCGGGCAAGGCGGCCAAGTCTACTGCGAGTGCGGGCAGGGCAACAGGTCTACCCCCTGGGGGGAAGGGCGGCCAGGACTACCCGAATGAGGGCAGGGACGAGAGGTCTACCCCGGTATCGGGCAGGGCGGCCAGGTATAGCCCGGCAGCGGGCAGGGCGGCCCGTTGTACCCTGAGTCGCTGGAGGGTCGGAAGGCTCCGCAGAGGGACCTGGACAGGCTGGCTGGCTCGCTCCAGGGCCAATTGTAGGAGCTTTGACAAGGCCAAGTGCCCGGTCCTGCGCTTTGGTCACGACGACCCCCAGGCAACACTAGGGGCTTGGGGACAGGTGGCTGGAAAGCTGCCCTGCAGAAAAGGCCCCGGGGGTGTCTGTCGACAGCCGGCTGAAGAGGGCCCAGCAGCATGCCCGAGCGGCCAAGGCGGCCAAGAGCCTCCTGGCCTGGATCGCAAAGAGTGTGGCCAGCGGGACCAGGGGAGCGATCGTGCCCCTGTACTCGGCGCCGCTGAGGCTGCCCCTCGAATACTGAGTTCAGCTTTAGGCCCCTGGCTACGAGAAGGACATTGAGGTGCCGGAGCGTGTCCCGAGGAGGGCGGCGAAGCTGGCGAGGGCACTGGAGCACAGCTCTTCTAGAGGAGCGGCGGAGGGAGCTGGGCTTGTTCAGCCTGGGGAAGAGGAGGCTGAGGGGAGACCTCATCGCTTCCTACAATTGCCTGAAAGGAGGTTGCGGAGCGGTGGGTGTTGGCCACTTCTCCCCAGGGACGGGCGACGGGACGAGAGGAAGAGGCCTCAGGTCGCGCCAGGGGAGGTTTAGACGCCGTATGAGGACAAAGTTCTGGACTGAGAGAGCGGTGAGACACTGGAAGAAACTGCCCAGGGAAGTGGTGGACTCACCATCCCCGGAGGTAGGTGTTCAAGGAACGTGTGGACGAGGCCTTGTGGGACACGGCTTAATGGGCATGGCAGTCTTTTCCAACCTGTGTGATTGTGTGATTCTGGGAGTGCGAGCAGGGTAGCCTGGTGTACCCCCCCCCGAGTGCGGGCAAGGAGGCCTGTGCGGGCGGCCGACTGGACACAGAGTGCGGGCAGGGCGGCCAGGTGTACCCCGAGTGCGTGCAGGGAGGCCCCGAGTACCCCGAGTGCGGGCAAGGAGGCCAGGTCTACCCCCGAGTACCCCGAGTGCGGGCAAGGAGGCCAGGTCTACCCCTGAGTACTCCGCGTGCGGGCAAGGAGGCCAGGTCTAGCCCGAGTACCCCGAGTGCCGGCAGGGCGGCCAGGTCTAGCCCGAGTGCGGGCAGGGCGGCCCGGTGTACGTCGAGTGCGGGCAAGGCGGCCAAGTCTACTCCGAGTGCGGGCAGGGCAACAGGTCTACCCCCTGGGCGGGGAAGGGCGGCCAGGACTACCCGAATGAGGGCAGGGACGAGAGGTCTACCCCGGTATCGGGCAGGGCGGCCAGGTATAGCCCGGCAGCGGGCAGGGCGGCCCGTTGTACCCTGAGTCGCTGGAGGGTCGGAAGGCTCCGCAGAGGGACCTGGACAGGCTGGCTGGCTCGCTCCAGGGCCAATTGTAGGAGCTTTGACAAGGCCAAGTGCCCGGTCCTGCGCTTTGGTCACGACGACCCCCAGGCAACGCTAGGGGCTTGGGGACAGGTGGCTGGAAAGCTGCCCTGCAGAAAAGGCCCCGGGGGTGTCTGTCGACAGCCGGCTGAAGAGGGCCCAGCAGCGTGCCCGAGCGGCCAAGGCGGCCAAGAGCCTCCTGGCCTGGATCGCAAAGAGTGTGGCCAGCGGGACCAGGGGAGCGATCGTGCCCCTGTACTCGGCGCCGCTGAGGCTGCCCCTCGAATACTGAGTTCAGCTTTAGGCCCCTGGCTACGAGACGGACATTGAGGTGCCGGAGCGTGTCCCGAGGAGGGCGGCGAAGCTGGCGAGGGCTCTGGAGCACAGCTCTTCTAGAGGAGCGGCGGAGGGAGCTGGGCTTGTTCAGCCTGGGGAAGAGGAGGCTGAGGGGAGACCTCATCGCTTCCTACAATTGCCTGAAAGGAGGTTGCGGAGCGGTGGGTGTTGGCCACTTCTCCCCAGGGACAGGCGACGGGACGAGAGGAAGCGGCCTCAGGTCGCGCCAGGGGAGGTTTAGACGCCGTATGAGGACAAAGTTCTGGACTGAGAGAGCGGTGAGACACTGGAAGAAACTGCCCAGGGAAGTGGTGGACTCACCATCCCCGGAGGTAGGTGTTCAAGGAATGTGTGGACGAGGCCTTGTGGGACACGGCTTAATGGGCATGGCAGTCTTTTCCAACCTGTGTGATTGTGTGATTCTGGGAGTGCGAGCAGGGTAGCCTGGTGTACCCCCCCCCGAGTGCGGGCAAGGAGGCCTGTGCGGGCGGCCGACTGGACGCAGAGTGCGGGCAGGGCGGCCAGGTGTACCCCGAGTGCGTGCAGGGAGGCCCCGAGTACCCCGAGTGCGGGCAAGGAGGCCAGGTCTACCCCCGAGTACCCCGGGTGCGGGCAAGGAGGCCAGGTCTACCCCTGAGTACTCCGCGTGCGGGCAAGGAGGCCAGGTCTAGCCCGAGTACCCCGAGTGCCGGCAGGGCGGCCAGGTCTAGCCCGAGTGCGGGCCGGGCGGCCCGGTGTACGTCGAGTGCGGGCAAGGCGGCCAAGTCTACTGCGAGTGCGGGCAGGGCAACAGGTCTACCCCCTGGGGGGAAGGGCGGCCAGGACTACCCGAATGAGGGCAGGGACGAGAGGTCTACCCCGGTATCGGGCAGGGCGGCCAGGTATAGCCCGGCAGCGGGCAGGGCGGCCCGTTGTACCCTGAGTCGCTGGAGGGTCGGAAGGCTCCGCAGAGGGACCTGGACAGGCTGGCTGGCTCGCTCCAGGGCCAATTGTAGGAGCTTTGACAAGGCCAAGTGCCCGGTCCTGCGCTTTGGTCACGACGACCCCCAGGCAACACTAGGGGCTTGGGGACAGGTGGCTGGAAAGCTGCCCTGCAGAAAAGGCCCCGGGGGTGTCTGTCGACAGCCGGCTGAAGAGGGCCCAGCAGCATGCCCGAGCGGCCAAGGCGGCCAAGAGCCTCCTGGCCTGGATCGCAAAGAGTGTGGCCAGCGGGACCAGGGGAGCGATCGTGCCCCTGTACTCGGCGCCGCTGAGGCTGCCCCTCGAATACTGAGTTCAGCTTTAGGCCCCTGGCTACGAGAAGGACATTGAGGTGCCGGAGCGTGTCCCGAGGAGGGCGGCGAAGCTGGCGAGGGCTCTGGAGCACAGCTCTTCTAGAGGAGCGGCGGAGGGAGCTGGGCTTGTTCAGCCTGGGGAAGAGGAGGCTGAGGGGAGACCTCATCGCTTCCTACAATTGCCTGAAAGGAGGTTGCGGAGCGGTGGGTGTTGGCCACTTCTCCCCAGGGACGGGCGACGGGACGAGAGGAAGAGGCCTCAGGTCGCGCCAGGGGAGGTTTAGACGCCGTATGAGGACAAAGTTCTGGACTGAGAGAGCGGTGAGACACTGGAAGAAACTGCCCAGGGAAGTGGTGGACTCACCATCCCCGGAGGTAGGTGTTCAAGGAACGTGTGGACGAGGCCTTGTGGGACACGGCTTAATGGGCATGGCAGTCTTTTCCAACCTGTGTGATTGTGTGATTCTGGGAGTGCGAGCAGGGTAGCCTGGTGTACCCCCCCCCGAGTGCGGGCAAGGAGGCCTGTGCGGGCGGCCGACTGGACACAGAGTGCGGGCAGGGCGGCCAGGTGTACCCCGAGTGCGTGCAGGGAGGCCCCGAGTACCCCGAGTGCGGGCAAGGAGGCCAGGTCTACCCCCGAGTACCCCGGGTGCGGGCAAGGAGGCCAGGTCTACCCCTGAGTACTCCGCGTGCGGGCAAGGAGGCCAGGTCTAGCCCGAGTACCCCGAGTGCCGGCAGGGCGGCCAGGTCTAGCCCGAGTGCGGGCCGGGCGGCCCGGTGTACGTCGAGTGCGGGCAAGGCGGCCAAGTCTACTCCGAGTGCGGGCAGGGCAACAGGTCTACCCCCTGGGCGGGGAAGGGCGGCCAGGACTACCCGAATGAGGGCAGGGACGAGAGGTCTACCCCGGTATCGGGCAGGGCGGCCAGGTATAGCCCGGCAGCGGGCAGGGCGGCCCGTTGTACCCTGAGTCGCTGGAGGGTCGGAAGGCTCCGCAGAGGGACCTGGACAGGCTGGCTGGCTCGCTCCAGGGCCAATTGTAGGAGCTTTGACAAGGCCAAGTGCCCGGTCCTGCGCTTTGGTCACGACGACCCCCAGGCAACGCTAGGGGCTTGGGGACAGGTGGCTGGAAAGCTGCCCTGCAGAAAAGGCCCCGGGGGTGTCTGTCGACAGCCGGCTGAAGAGGGCCCAGCAGCGTGCCCGAGCGGCCAAGGCGGCCAAGAGCCTCCTGGCCTGGATCGCAAAGAGTGTGGCCAGCGGGACCAGGGGAGCGATCGTGCCCCTGTACTCGGCGCCGCTGAGGCTGCCCCTCGAATACTGAGTTCAGCTTTAGGCCCCTGGCTACGAGAAGGACATTGAGGTGCCGGAGCGTGTCCCGAGGAGGGCGGCGAAGCTGGCGAGGGCTCTGGAGCACAGCTCTTCTAGAGGAGCGGCGGAGGGAGCTGGGCTTGTTCAGCCTGGGGAAGAGGAGGCTGAGGGGAGACCTCATCGCTTCCTACAATTGCCTGAAAGGAGGTTGCGGAGCGGTGGGTGTTGGCCACTTCTCCCCAGGGACAGGCGACGGGACGAGAGGAAGCGGCCTCAGGTCGCGCCAGGGGAGGTTTAGACGCCGTATGAGGACAAAGTTCTGGACTGAGAGAGCGGTGAGACACTGGAAGAAACTGCCCAGGGAAGTGGTGGACTCACCATCCCCGGAGGTAGGTGTTCAAGGAATGTGTGGACGAGGCCTTGTGGGACACGGCTTAATGGGCATGGCAGTCTTTTCCAACCTGTGTGATTGTGTGATTCTGGGAGTGCGAGCAGGGTAGCCTGGTGTACCCCCCCCCGAGTGCGGGCAAGGAGGCCTGTGCGGGCGGCCGACTGGACGCAGAGTGCGGGCAGGGCGGCCAGGTGTACCCCGAGTGCGTGCAGGGAGGCA